>NC_141312.1:5930000-5997500 GCF_037954325.1 Fistularia commersonii
TCAGCCCAAATGCAGCTCTGCACACCAAGGACAGCTTTCACCCGCAGGTGAAGGCCGCCTGCAAGGTCCAGAAGACAGATTCGTTCAGGTGAGATATATCAGACGGCTGGGAGACTTTCAGCTGTTTGTGTGTGTGTGTGTGTGTGTGTGTGTGTGTGTGTGTGTGTGTGTGTGCGTGTTTGTGTTAACACCCTGAATCAGATGTTACTTGCCTTTCCTTTTATGTAAGAAGCGAAAAAAATCCCAGCGGTCCGTCCCAGTCCGCATTTACACCTCGGCCTTAACTACATAGCAGGTTAGGCAAATCGATCGGGTTCTGTTTCCACCTCTCAGCCTCTGCAAACCCTGCAGGTCCTAGCCTGCCCATCCATCTTACACCCTTACCACTTCTCCTCTGTGACTCTCACAACACAACATAACACAACACAGTGTCAGCTTGGTGTGATAAAAAGGCTTGAGTGCTGGGTCAAACACGCATTCGGTGTGTTAAGACGCACCCTGTCACACACTGAGCTTGCGGGAAGTTGTGACCCCCAAACAGGGACCTTTCCTCGGGGTGTGAAATTGGGTATGCCGGTTCCCCATCTTGGACAAAGAGCCTTCTGTCAAACTTCTGCTTGATGGAGCGTTTTTTAAGTTTATTGACAATGAGAAGATTATTTTACAAGACTAATCCTATCAAAGCCTTTGGATTGGGTTTCCTCAGCCAGCTTCCACACAAGTCTCTTTTCTTTTTCTTTAACGCAGCTTCAGTAAATATTTTCATTTGCAATAACCCTCTGGGATTTTCACTTTCGATCACAGCTTGTTTGAGTTTTATGAATTAGACATCTGTTTTGAAAAAGCAGAACCAGCCGGAGACGGGGTCTTCGTGGATATCTGCAAAATCAGGCTCATGGCACACACAAACACACACACACACGCACACACAAGGAAAAAGCTTTTTTATGAATTAAGATACCGGAGAGAAATAGATTTGTTTGATTTACATTGTCAAGCAGACAAAAGAAATCTGAATCTGCATTGTGGTGTTTTCAGTTAATGAGTCTTTTTAAATACCAATCAGGCTAAATATAACCTAGTGCAGCCACGCCAGCTCAGATTAGATAACTTAATAAAATAATTTTCCGTAACGCCATACAGACCGAGAGGTATTTAGAGCCAACATCTGTAAGGGAGTTAAAGTTTCTCCCCTTGGTTCCAGTTGGCCTCGATTTACAACATGTCAAAGAATATTTCTCCACATTTTCCAAATGTTCTACCAGTAAAGATCACTGAAATTGTTCTCTGTTTTTGTTCTCCCCCAGCTTTAATATCGCTAAGGTCATTGTAGTGGGCGATGTTGCGGTGGGGAAAACATGTCTGATCAGCAGGTAAGACTCCAGAGGAGATCTGAGGATGTCGTGGTGTGTGATTTTCACACATCAACACACATGATCAACTCTGTCCGTTTACTGAACAGCTTGAATGAAACAACTAAAGAGTTTATATTTTGAACGGGTTAAGCAAAATCTGAATAGCAGCTGCCATTTTGAAGTTTCTCTGTTAATAAGTTTCAATCAGGGGTGTTTCGGGTACAAACTTTTCTATTATTTACTGCAATCCATTTTCATAGACTAGTATTTACTCTATGCCCTCCTCATCTACTAGTAGTTATTGCTTGTCTCCTTCACTTTACTTATTTACCCGATGTTTATGGATATTGCTGGAAATGTGAATTTCACCTTGCAGAAGAATCAAATATTAATCTAATCTAATCTAATCTAATCTAATCTAATCTAATCTAATCTAATCTAATCTAATCTAATCTAATCCAGCATTACCAACCTGCTGTATCTTAACCATACCCAAAGTAATCTAATCTAATGTAATCTAGTTTAATGCAACGCAACCTAACCTAACCTAACCTAACCTAACCTAATCTAATCTAATCTAATCTAATCTAATCTAATCTAATCTAATCTAATCTAATCTAATCCAGGTTTACCAACCTACTGTATCCTAACTATACCCAACGTAATCTAATCTAATGTAATCTAGCGTAATGCAACGTAATCTAATCTAATCTAATCTAATCTAATCTAATCTAATCTAATCTAATCTAATCTAATCCAGGTTTACCAACCTACTGTATCCTAACTATACCCAACGTAATCTAATCTAATGTAATCTAGCGTAATGCAACGTAATCTAATCTAATCTAATCTAATCTAATGAGTGAGGGGTCCTAAAGTGCACTTGCGGATCTCAAATCTGGAATCGAAACAGAAGAAAGATGGATTCCAGAGCTCTTCGTCGGCCTCACCGATTGGTTACGGTTGGGGAAAATACCTCCTTTTCTTCTCGGAGCTCCAGAGGTCAAACGTCACTCTGCCAACATCACGCTGAAGAATTAGTTTTGACCTTTTTGTAATGCATTACAGCAAGGCTGCAGAGTGTGTCAAAATTATGGAGTTTATTTAAACACCCGCTAAATTAGTTTCAGTCTGAAAATCCAAATGGGCGTTTACTAATTCCATAATTTGATCAATCGATGGCTTCGGAAAGTCTAACAATAACTAAGCCAACCTTCCTTGGTCTCGTGTGTGTGTGTGTGTGTGTGTGTGTGCATGCCAGGTTCTGCAAGGGCGCGTTCGACAAGAACTACAAGGCGACCATCGGGGTGGATTTCGAGATGGAGCGGTTCGAGGTGCTGGGCGTCCCCTTCAGTTTACAGCTGTGAGTCTGCTTTTGGGCCTGAAAGAAAGCCTGGCGCTCGGCAGAGGCCTCCTCCTGCACATCACATGAAGTGATGAGGAGGAATTATGCCTGATGAGATAATAGGGAGGCGACCCGACATCCTCTGGGTAATAGGTTTGATAAGCTCGCTGTTTAGGCTTAAATCAGACGGTGTCTTTCTTGCGTCGTCTATTTCAGGTAGGAGAATTAGCGGCGTTTTAACGCCGACGAGACGAGTTTTGAAAAAAATCTGTGATTCGACAGATTTAAAGGATACTCGGTGTCCCAGGACGGGCCCGCCGTGGCTTCTCTGCCAGAGCTCTACTGCGGCGTGAGGGGAATTCCACCCATTTGACACACTTCAGAAAGGTCACGCTCGCTCTCTGGAGTTTGCCTCGAAATGTCGGCGATTTCCGTTTCATTTTAAACTACGAATGATTTTACAGGCAGGACAAACTCCATATAAAATAATAGAAAAACGACACGATGACGTTGCGGTTAGCATTTCCACATCGGAGCAAGAAGGTCCCCGGTTGGATTGTGACAGGGGTGTTTTCCCCGTGTCGGCGTGGGTTTCCTCCAGGTTCTCCTGGAAACCCTAAATTGCCCAGATGTGGGAACGCCAACTGGTGACCGGCCCAGGGTGAACCTTGCCTGTTGCCCAATAGGATAGGAAAGATAATGAATGAATGAATGAATGAAGAGTTGAAAAAAGGGATATAGAAATTTTGTAGTGTTCGCCCCAACATTGAAACATTAAATCCTTCATTCATCGATGCCACTTAACCTGCACTAAGGGTTGCAGGGAGCTGGAGCCTATTCCAGCTGTGATTGGCCGAGAAGCGGGGTTCCTCCTGGACCGATCCCAGGACCACATACAGTACAGAGACATACGACCATTCACTCTCTCATTAGCATGTCTGGACAATTTAGGGTCTCTGATGAACCCCCTGCAAATTTTGGGACTGTGCGGAGGAACTGGAGAACCCAGAGGAACCCAGGCAGACACACCAACTCCAACCTGTGGAAATCAAACCAGGGATGAATGTTTTAATACTGGGGCAAGCAACACAACAGAGTTTGAGTTTATAGAATGGAATAGAATGTGTCGTTCATTTTTTTTTTTTTTTTTACAATATCCCTTTTGTGCCTCTTTGTACCGTTTCTCACGCGCTAAGGGTGGTGGGGGTGGGGCAGGATCCTATCCCGGCTGTCATTGGGCGAGAAGCGGGGTTCACCCTGGAGACATACAACCTTCTCGTTCGCACATAAGGGCAACTCGGGGTCTCTGATGAACCTCCCGCATGTTTTTGGATCGTGGGAGGAAACCGGAGAACCCATTCAGACACTGGGGGAACGTGCAAACTCCACGCAGGGATTTCGAACCGGGGACCTCCTTGCTGTGAGCCGGGAACGCAACCCACATTAAAACATCTACACATATTGAATGTTCTCCAGTTTGAGAACATTCAAGTCTTAGCCAACCTCTGTTTCAGGTGGGACACGGCAGGTCAGGAACGGTTCAAGTGCATCGCCTCCACATACTACAGAGGAGCGCAAGGTGATTTATCCGTCACGCTTCCAGATAAAGCTCACAGACAGACACCAGAACAGCGTCGGGTCTCTGGCTCTGACCTTCATCACCTGAAGGTCTGAGCGTTTGTGATCCTAACGGCCTCCTTTCCGTCCCTCCAGCCATAATTGTGGTGTTTGACCTCAGCAGCGTGAGTTCGCTGGCACACGCCAGGTAAGAAGCCTCACATCATCGGCCTCATCTCCACCATCCAAACACCAAAATGAGATAATGTGTGTGTGTGTAGGCAGTGGTTGGAGGACGCTATGAAAGAAAATGACCCTTCGAGTGTTCTACTGTTCCTCGTCGGTACCAAGAAGGACCTCAGCGTGAGTGGGCTTACATGACAAAAAATATGCTTGATAGCCATTGATGTTTTTTTCTCCAAAATGACCTAATTTATGAACGTTTTTTTTAATCGTAAGAGCTGTTATTACACAGTAACAGAGGTTTTCTCTCAGACCCCAGATCAGCTGGCCCAGGTGGAGCGGGAAGCCATCAGGCTCTCGGAGGAAATCAAAGCGGAGTACTGGGCCGTGTCCGCAAAGTCAGGTGTGTCAGACACGTGATCGATAAAAAATGCACATGTTTCTCGCTAACTTCCCAACTCGTGTGTGTGTGTGTGTGTGTGTGTTGTTCAGGAGACTGTGTCAGGGATTTATTCTTCCGCGTTGCCTCTCTGACGTTCGAGGCCAGCGTTCTCTCTGATCTGGAGAAAATTGGGTCGAGGCACGGCGGAGACATCATCAGTGAGTTTGACTCGCTCCAAAATAATTTTTTTGTTATTCACATATACACAAACACACACACATTTTAGGATGCGGTTTTCAATTAAGATTATATCCACATGGGAAGGTCAAGTCAAGGGTTAACCTTTATTAAATATCCATGTTTTTAAATTTCATTTATATGTATCATTATTATCGAAGGAGTTAAGCTCCATTGATTATGCTGTTTGCAGATGACATTGTGATATGTAGTGAGCGCAGGGAGAAGGTGGAGGAAAATTTCGAGAGGAGGATGGAGAATGGGGCCGTCAAAAGGACAGCACATGTTAGATGTTGTGGAGATGAAGTCAGACTGCAGTTATTTGGACGTGAGCAGAGGAGCGATCGGGAAGATCTGGGTAGGAAGATTGTTGACGTTGGAGATGCCAGGCAGGGGGCTGGGAGGAGGACTGAAGAAGAGATTTATGGATGAAGTGAAAGAGGACATAAAGTTTGCTGTTGTGAGAGAAGATACGGGGCAATAGAGGTAGATGGAGGCAGATGATTGGCTGTGGTGACCCCTGAAGGAAGATCTAAATTTAATTTTTATGCGCGTGCCAACTGGGTATTGTGTAAATTGAACAAAATGAAAATTGCAATTAAAGTGTTCACATTTTTTGTTATTTTATTTCAACTTTAAAATCATTAATGATTATATAAATGTACCAACATTATTATGTAATCATCCATATAAAATTAAACGAAAGGAAAAAATAGGGAGTTGATTGAAAATATTCAAAGAAAATAGTTTGGCGGGCCGGATAAAAAAGGAAAACGGGCCGGATGTGGCCCGCTGGCAGTAAAATGCTGATCTAAGGAGTTGATGGAATTCTAAGATGGAAGTATTTTTTAAAAAATGTATCCGATACAGGTGATGTCAAAGCAGATGATCGAGGATCACACAGGAACCCTCCATGAACCTTCCTGTCAAACTTTCCAGATTATTTAGGACAAAAACATCCTGCGAGAGCCGCCGTCTGTACTGAGGTTCCGTGTTCTCATGAATATAGACGCAAAATATAACGAAGTCACTCGGTGACAATGGGGCTCATTGTTATGGGGTGGGGGTGTCACTGTGTCTATGCTGATTGTCAGAAAAAGAAAGCAGCCTGATCCGTCTCCTACGCAGGGATCAGAAACAGCACGAGGGACGAACACAGACCCACCCAGCGGAAGCACAACTGCTGCTCCTGAGCGTCGAGGAAAGAAGCGACGCCGCGCCAAGACAAACTATGGACTCAGTGTGGATATGGATTTCATGACTCAACAACAATTCTAAAAACAACAACAAAAACAAAGCAAATATATGTCCTAACAATTTGTGTATATTTGTCGTTCTGACTGTTTTTTTAATTTTTTTTTTATTTGAGGGGGCGGAGGGTGGAACTGGGGTGTCAAAATCAGAGTGTTCTCTCAGGTTAGGGTTACAATCTTACAACAAGCAGTCACTCGATATGCTTGGATACCAAAAGAGGAAGGTGCTCTACTGCATTACCAGTTGTATTATTATACATCTGATGCTTTAATAAGTTTAACTGTCTGTCAGGCAACATTTTTCTCCCACTGGACCTGATGTATTTTTGTGCCTCCTCACTAGCGTCCATCATGTGTCTGCTAATATGATGCGTACGCCGGCTCCCATGACCGAGGCCCGACCCACAGCGCGTTGCTCTCCTCTGACATAAGATTTTCTCATGATCTTGAAAATGGAGGGATTGTTCACCGGGGCAGAGACGGGCGAATTTTCAACTAACGCCGATCAATTTTTCCCGCTCAGCGAAGACAGACGGGCTGAGATGTTTCACGCATGCCTATGCTCCCGCTGTCCCGTCAAAGAGTGGACACAAAGTAAATCTAGCATGAGATTTGTGAAAATAAATTGGTTTGATCCAAAACTGTTTTTTCCCCCAAGAAATAAGAAGGACCGATTGAGTGTCCAGGCTGGTGAAAAAAATCTATTCCCGCATTTCTATCGTGAAGAAAATCAAGAATTCTCACATGCACACATAGGGTGTCACATGGCTAGATCGGTGTGACATGATTCCTTTTCCTCGTCCAGATTTATGTTGCAATGTGTGCATGTGCGTCGGTCACATTGCATGACACGCAATGTCAAGTGAGGCGAATCAGCTCGGACACATCACACACACACACACATTTTTTTTTATGGAGTAAAAGTCACTAGTTTCTCATTTTCTGTGACTAATCTGCAATAAAAGTCATGTTTTTAAATGTTAAACACCAATTCGAAGGTTCGAGTGTTAAGATTAGCTCCCCGTGTGAGCTACAGCAGGGGTGGTTAACTTATATGGGGGGGGGGGGGGGCTAAACCAAGACAGATTCAAATGATATAATTACATTTAACGTGTCTGAAGTTATAGCTATATCTCTTTAAAAATGAATATCTATTTAAAGTCCGGGTCAAACTGCAAGTTTGCTTCCCTGTTCAGCATGAAAACTACTGAGGCTTTCATATGAACACTTTTATTAAAGGGATCACAGGTAGAAAAGGTCACCAACAGTGATGAACATCATCTTCTCCTCTAACTCCCAACTACTGCCTACAGCCGGTCACAGCCTCTTTGACAGCGATGTTCAGTCTCGTGACATAAGATCGTCAATTTAATCCGAAACCATTATTGTTTTAGCGCAATGAAATGGGACCATTTGCACACTGCAAAGTGAAGCACACCATTGAATACAGACGCAGCTTATTCGCACTGTAGCACAAAGGCACAGCAACAAAAACCGAGTGCATAAGTCATAGGGATGCAGGGACTAAAAACAGGCTTACAATGAGCACAAGTCTTTTTTTTTTTTTGCAACGACAACATATTCAATATATTGAAATACCTGCGTGCAATTCAGAGTATCATATATTCAATCAATGTTAGGACTTTAAGCATAGTGGATAGTCATTTTGATAGTATCTACTGCTAATAGTGTTCATTAAAAGAAAAAAGTTCCATTGAAAACATGATTTTTTTTTTTTTTAAATAAACCTATTTCGTAAAGAGCATTAGTGCGAATATGAAAAACCGCTCTTTTGTTGGGACACCACTCTATCCGGGACATAACAGTTTGGGACTGAAATCATAAAACGTATGAGCTTGTAGCCTCACGCGTGGCTGAATGCACCTCAGTGTGAAAGTGTGGAATACTCAAGGAATTGCAAGATTTTCAAGTGAATTATTATTCAACTGCTTTAAATAGATTATCTTTTTATGCTAAGTCTCAATTAAGCCATCACTGTCACCTCCAGAGGGGTGCCATTAACGATAGACAGGCTAAATAGAGCCGACAACACATTAGAATATAATACAGCATGTAATACAACTAATAGTTAAAGAGAAACGCCAGGTTCTCTTTGAATCAACTGTGTGTGTGTGTGTGTGTGTGTGTGTGTGTGTGTGTGTGTGTGTGTGTGTGTGTGTGTGTGTGTGCACGCGCGCAGTCACAGATATGTTTGAAAGATGTGGAGAGTGGAGGCTTACTGTTTAAAGAGGAAAAAAAAAAGTAGTCTTTATTCATTCTGACGCATATCATACAAAAACTCAACTTCCCCATCGGCTTGGCAAAGAGCTTTTCTTTATCTTTTTGGCAACTCGCAAAAGCCCGCTGACGACAAAGGAGAACAGATGGGGGGTCTTTTGAGACGAGCTGTGCCGCTCCGTCAAAACCATTCATGGATTGAACTAAGACCTACTGCAAAAATAAAGATAGCAGGACAGCTTTTCGGCGGAGTCTTTGTAGGTCCATATCCTATACATAATCGCTGTCAGATACTTCGAGTTCTTCTTTTTCTTTGCACTTTCTGCATGACATATACAGTGTTGGTTGGACTATACAGAATACTTTGCAGCCGGGAGTCGGGGACTGAGGAATGGGTAAGATGAGGCGGGCCGTGATGTTTTTCTGAGCTACCCTCTGGAAGGAAGGTGGGGGGGAGGCTGCATTTGAGTGGGTCGAAAGATCTAGGTGACGAGAAGGTAAACCCAGATTAGGGAGCAGTACAAAGGACGGAGGCGGGCCCGTCCGGTCCTATCGATCCATTTCGTCCAGCAGGGGCGTGGCGTCTCCCGCGAGGGACATGGGCGTGCTCTCGATCATGGGGCTGGGCGACGGCCGCGGCGTCATCCTCTGGGCTTTCTTACGCCCCTCTGCTTCTTTCTCTTTCAGCCACTGCTCCGCCATCTTGCCCCAGTCCACGGCGGAGGAGCTGCTGCTGCTGCTGCTGGGCCTGGGCGGGGGGGAGGAGCAGAGGGGAGGTGTCTCAGCTTGAGGGGAATACAGGTGGCGAGGCAGACAGATCGCTGCAGGATCTTTAAAAGGTTACTGAACGTGGAGGAAGTTTGTCTGGCTTACAAAGTGGACTCAACTTATCTGGTAGTGGACGTTCGTGAAAAAAAGAAATTCAACTTTTATAAGTCAAATGAAGCAATGGTGAAAAGGATAAAACAAATATCAATGCTGAAACTTAAATAAAAAACAAAACAAAACAATTGCTGTGACTGACAGGACTTCTAGACTTTGAAGGGACTTCCAACTGTGCTAAAATAATAAAGTTTTAAAAGACCCTGACTGAGGATTTTAGAGGAAAACTCAAAACACGTATCAGCTGTTGGCCACTGGAATATTCAGCGACATCGAGCTTGGGGTTGCCCAGACGTATTTTGGCCTGTACTCACTTGGGCTGCTGCTGCTGTTGCTGCTGCTGCGGCGTTCGTCCTCGGGAGGAGGTGGAGGACGAGGGCGTGCCGGAGGAATGGGCGTGGTGGCTGCTGTGCGCGTGATGGCTGTGGTGCGACACGTGTCCGCCGTGGGCGTGGGCATGCGTGTGGGAAGACTGTGGAGTGGAGCCGGGGTACTGTGGCGTGCCCAGGGTCTGCTGGCTCGGTGTGGTGTAGGAGTAGCTCGGCGTCATCATGGGCGTTGCCATGGGCTGCTGAGGTGTGGCGAATACCTGCGCGGAAAAGAGGTTGTTCAGTGATTGGCTCGAAAGAAGAAATAAATTAAAGTGCGATTTACAGGAAAAAGCCCAGTAAATGAGAAAAGAGCTGTTGCCTCAGAAATAATGACTTACAACACCTGAAACATAAGGGATGCGGCTATTTTAGAGACAGATAGTATTACCAAACAATTTTGTAACACTGAATGGAAAATGTTAACCTCTCTAGCTCTTGCTATGTCTAATCAATAAGACCTGAAGACTATTTGACAGGTCTTACTCAAATAAATCTTAACTAACAAAAAAGAGAACAAGAGAACAGACCTTTACTATACCTTCTGTATGAAAAAGGAAACTGGTCAAACAAACTAACAAAGGCTTCTATTTGCTGACTGTAAACAAATTAACATCAGGATTGAAAAGAAATGCGGTGTTGTAAACTTACGGTGGAGTTGACGTCGCCTCTTCTTTCGAGTAAATTCAGCAGGGCAACAGGAAGTGATAGACGACGCTCGTCTAATTTTTCTGGATGTCTCTCCGTGGTTTATGGTGAGCTTTTGTAGCTCGCCATTTTTAAAATGTTCTATTTAATCTGGGTCTGCTCTCGAATCCTGCGAGTGTCACCCGACCCACCCGATTGGGTACTAGACCGACTCCCTCGACTGCCATTCGTGGCCTATTGAGCTGAAACCTGACTGAATCTGATCACAGCCAGATCGATTCTTTAAAAATCCTATAACCTCTCGGTGGTTCACGGGTCCCCCTGCCCTCGTCGGCGCCAAAAGCCACACTTACGTGATACGCGGAGGAGCTCCCGCCGCCTCCTGTGCTGCCGCCGTAGCCGTACTGACTGGAGCCCCACTGCGCCGGGGTGGTGTTTGGGTTCTGGCCCTGACCGGTGACTGCGGCGATGGCGTTGAACATTTGTGAGGTCATGTTGCGTGGGAGAGCGCTGACAGCTCGCGTCAAGTCTGGGAACAGGTTAGGCAATGTTAGGGAAGCCATATGTGATTCAAAACACACCACAAATATATATAGACGTTTGTTTTCATCGGGACAAGCCTGGGACTGACCTGCAATGTTGATATTGGCAGGTGTTGCGTTCAGGGACGCAGGCGTCCTTGTTCTGCTGCTGTTGCTGGGTGTGATGCCTGTGACAGAGGAGAATGTCATTTTGGATTTAATTTTGGCTCTTCAGAAGTGTCACAATAAGCAGAAGGTTTAATGCTCCAGTACCTGGAACAGGTTCTTGGTAATGGTCCTTAAACCAGCGGAACAATCCATTCACTGTGGGGAATATCTGTGAGCGGTATCGGAAGCCGT
The DNA here is from genome assembly GCF_037954325.1 of Fistularia commersonii. Classification (NCBI taxonomy): domain Eukaryota; kingdom Metazoa; phylum Chordata; class Actinopteri; order Syngnathiformes; family Fistulariidae; genus Fistularia; species Fistularia commersonii. The sequence continues at coordinate 5,941,330 of NC_141312.1, forward strand.
CCGGGGTGATGGTCACATACTCAATCCTGTTCAAAGCGACACATGATAACATTCACTTCCAGAAAGGAGCCATTATAGGAAACAGTCAGAAAGACTCTCTTGCGATCTTCGGTTCATCAATACAATTTACATTTCTTCATTCATACGAACAGCAGTGCCTGCCGTTTTGGCACTCTGAAAGTTCTGGTCTGATGTTTGCCCGAACGGAACGCTTGCTCACCGAGGTTTTCCACGAGGCTGGTAGCCAAGGATAAACTTCCCCGGCAACTCTTTACACGCAGAAATAAAGTAAGGGATAAACGTCGGCTTCTCCCTCTTTGTCTTGATCAATAACTCCTCCATTTTCTGTCAAAAGGAGATTAAGAGTTAGGTAGGGGATCTGCAACCGGTGAGAGGATTATGTTTTTGGAAGCTTAACTTAAAAGTTATTTATTCCTCAGCAGAAACACAATCATACTATATCCGTTTACAAAACTTACCTCCTTACTTCCTCCGTTACACTCTTGAAAGTACTTATGCCCCAGTAAATCCCGAGCAAACGACGCCATTGGCTGAATGAACCGAGCTGTGATTTCGTCTAGATCTTCAAATTCCTGCAGACAATCACATTTCAAAATGCTTACTTCACATCATCGGTGCAAGCAGGTTTGCTTGGAGAGAAAAAACAGGAGTGGAGAGAAAACCTACCTCGTTATTGATCCACAGGGTATGTCCTAAGCTGAATGCGTTCTCTTTGCCCTCCTCTCTGACGTCCACATGCTGGTAGATGCCGTCAGCCACCTGCAAAATGATGCAGACACTCTATCTCAGACAACCTTTATACAGAAAATAAGTGATTTGGTGTCGGCATGCCAGTGTGGAAATGCAGCCTCTCATGTTATTCATTATGTTTAGTTATACTGATTGATTTCAATAAGATGTGAAAATTAACCAACGCAACTAGTTGTCAACCAAAACAAATTACATCCCTTAAGTTGATGTTTGAGAGATGGGCAAGAAATGGCTTAAAATCTGAATCCATCTACAAGAAAAGGAAAGGATCAGGAAAGTTTCCAACCCTATTAAAAATGATGCTGAATGCAGTTTTCAGCTCCATTAACGAAACATTTAAGAAAAATTCAATAGCATCAAGCTAATTCAAGTTCTGCTAGAAAACTTGTTTGGACTGCAGGTATTTTGACATACATATCAACATTGCAAAATTCCCCTGCCCCTTATCATAAAATAATTCCTGACTTCAGCTGCACCCGATGTTGCCACTTTGTGCTGCTCTCTGCTCCTTACTTTCCACGTGACCGTGAGGTGATTTTCTCCTTTACTGCTCGGCCTGATGATCAAGTCTCCCTGGTCCAGGGTCTCCATCATCTTCTCTGCTTGGTTGAAGCTGATGTTGTGGAAGTTGGGGTGGGCGATCACACGCTTTATATATGCTGGTGGGAGATATGAAAAGGTAATGAGTGGAAACGACGTAAATACATACATATACTATGTATCTACAAAAAGATACAAAAGGACAGTGGATAACCCTGCTCATATACTAACGCGTTCTCTGTTGTTTCTTCTTTAACTCCTCATCATGTTTGTGGTCTTCAGACTCTGCGTCAAAGTCATAGTAGGTGTCCTTGGGGAGCTTCCACTCGTTGGCCTTGTCCATCAAGTCCGAGGTGCGGCACGTGAGGTCAACGCTGAATTTCTCGATATCGATTTTCATTATGCGACAGTGGACCGTCATGCCCACCTGAGGGGGGCAAAGACAAGGACAAACACGATTCATAAGTCATGGACAAAAATAACAAAAGTGCAAAAAATAAAAAAAATCTGGAAATGAGCCATCTAAGAAAAGGCGGACAAGAACAAATGAGCAGTTGAATGCAAGAAATGCAAAAAATGTACAAACACGATTCACAGGGGTGCCATAAGTCATGGAAAAAACATAACAAAAGTGCAATAAATAAAAAAATCTGAAAATAAGTAATCTAAAAAAGGCGACAACAAATGAGCGGCTGAATGAAAGAAATGTACTTACCGGAATTTCCGGACAAAAAGCCGCAACTTTTTTCACGTAAACAACGAACAAGCTGCACGCCGCTAAAACAATTATCCTCATCACATCGGACCGATGAAATGACCGGGAAATTCTGAGTCCGTTCAACTCCGACACCGAAGAAGAAAACTCTGACGGTTTTAGTGCGCAGGAGGAAGACCAAGAGAGTGATCGGCTAGCTGGTGCGGCTTATATTGAGGTGCGCACAGTAGTCCGGAAATTACGGTATGTTGTATTTATACTATTAACCTTGGGGCATGTCTGTTCATGAATCCAACAAAGAATTAATCATGAATAAACAAAGAGAACAAACACCAACACACTCACTCACCTTCACCCTTTCCTCAGGGTGTTTGACAACTTTGTCACTGAGAAACTTGGTGGGAATGAATCCCTGGACTCCGTTATCCAGTCTGGTCCTCACTCCTATCGCCTGGCCGGGGCAGGAGCCGCTGTCAAAGTGGTTCCACACCTAAGGTGGACGGGCCAAAAGGCGAAGGTGTGTTATTACTTGTACTTTTTTCTTTAAGGAGCTGGATGATGCAAACTCGGCTTTTGTGTACCTCGCTCAGCTCGGGGAAGTTGTCCTGCTGGCAGAAGGGGCATTGCCAAAGCCCTGTGCTATCATTACGGATGGCCTGGTCGTAGCTCTCGCCCTGAGGACGCCGGTGAGCAATGCCGGTTACGATGCTCGTGATCAGCTTACCTGGAAAATGAGGACGGGGACATTGGAGAAAATAAAAAAAGAAAACCCTCTCAATTAGATGAAAAAAATGACATGTCACTGTGGTTAGTTAGATGTATCTTAGTGCGACAAATCCTACCGATATAAAAGGTCTCTGGGGTTTCCTTGGTGAGCAGGTTGAACACCTCCTCTGTGTTGGGAACTCTGTAGGGAACCCTCAGATCTTTGTACCTGCAGCTCAATTCTGCACGGATATCATAAAGGGTAATCCCCTTGTTGCCATAACCCTGCAAAGATAAAAAAGAAAAGAAAGAACTCAGTACTTAGCCTGTTTTGACCTTATACACTGTGCATTGTTTTCCCTTACAAAACAAAGTTTGACCTGCGATGTTCCGGTCATTTCAAAATATTGAGCCACTGAGCGACAAAACACACTGACCTGCCTCTCCAGCTCTTCGGCAAAGGCATCCAGATCCAGATCTTTAAGACGCTCTGGATTTTCCAAGATCTCCTCCAACGCGCCAGCAGGGTTGGCGTCTTCCGCTGACTCATCGTACTCGAGGGCATCGACAGCCATCTTGCGAGCCCACTCGTACGTCTCGGGGTGGACACGGGACCCATCTAGGACCTCGATGTAGGAGTCGGTACTGTGTAGTTTGACAGAAGTAAATTCTCTGATTCGCTGCAGCAGTCAAGCCGTCATATATAGGCTACTCTTTTCTCAGACGAATTTCCCGCTGTGCTTCTACCACCAATCCAGTAACTTTGATTAAATGTTCCTGCATCTTCATAGGACATCTTTTTTCTCCAGTTTTCGAGGCAATTTCTCTCTCGTTTAAGCATATTTGTGAATTCAAGGACACCGACCCGACTGAAAAATAACTTTGCCTTCGACATACAGACCTGTCTCCGAGCGATGCTGTGTCGATCTTTATGAAACCGGCACAGTTAATGAAAACTTTGGGCCCCATGTGACACATGGTGACCAGCTGGGTTCTGTTTTCCAGACGAGTGTTGTTCTGCTTCAGAATCTGTCCAAACGAAGGGGCCATATGGGTTTGCAGGTGAGTTGATAAGGCTCAATGAACTCAACTATGCTATGTTCACCGGCGAGCGTGCAAATAAAGCAAACCTTGAGCAGGTGGGAGCCCTTCCTTGGTCCCAAGCCACAGACGTACTGGACCAAGCTCTGGGTATGAGGGTGGGCGATGGCCCTGTTAACATCGACTCCGACTTCATTCACACGATTTATGAATTCACAGTAAAGAGCGCAGAGCAAATCCTCCTTCACCACGTGTTCCTGAAAAAGTCATAAAAAGGTCATGAAAAGCTGCACTGGACTGACCAGCTTTCATTTTGTGTCTATAATTTTGGTAAATTTTGGAAAAGTTATCAGATTAGCTTTTACTTGATTCAAGTGGCTCAGCTGATCAAATAAAAAATGCGTGAGGCAATATTACTGACAAATTTAAAATAAATTACAATTTTATTTCAGTCAACAGTTGTTTTTTCCACATCAAATGTACTGCTTTTTCTGGCTGGTATTATGATTAAATTCGATGAAAATTCATTAAAAAAAAACAAGAGGGATTGTGCACCTTTGCGCATAATGGGTTGTACAGCTGTTTAAGTAAAAATACTGGACGCTTGGGTTCATACCTCTTTAAATCAGACGCAACATAAATAATAATTCAATTCATCCCTCACCTGCAGTGGATGGAGCTTGAGGCAGAGAATGTCTTCATCAGTGCTGCAGACCTGTGCGTACTCCACCAGGGGATCCTGGATCTTCCTGGCCACTGAAACCGCCTGCCGCAGCAGGGGGGGATAATCCCTGTAATCAGCCTGCAAAAAAATCGAGAACTCTCAGCAGGGGGGAAAAGAAACAGCAAACCACATCTAAAATATCTTAAGGCTGAAAAAAACATTTCAACAAGTGTCTTAGTAGGGCAGTCGGGAAAATTGCTTTTAATGGTAATAGTGTTCTAAATATTCTGAGCGTGACATGATAGTAAAATATATAGATATACAAATATAATAAATGTTGCTGAAGTTCATTTATAGAAAGTAATCTGCTGTAATCACAGAATCTTCAAAGAGTTTGACAGGATAGTCCAGTCAGCAGTTATGTAAAGCTTGTCAATTTAATATCTTAAAGTGTTTTTGGGCTCGACCACACGAACGTAATAGGAGACACATTTGACTTTTTCAGAATGTTCTCTTTTGATTTTTAAAATCGTGAAGTCTTGACAGTCACTGTCATGTAAAATGATATACGACAAGTGACCAAATATGTTTAAGGTATTTACGTATCATACAGTAAGATTAGTCACAGTGACAGGCCTACTTGTTTAGTAATTACCTCGGACTTCTTGCTGTTCATGTACAGTGTTGCCAACTCATTATCAACAAGTTCCACTCCCACGGCAGGCAGAGAAGACTCCTGCTCAAGTTCACTGATAGTCCTCTTGAAGTCTTCCATGATCATTTGTGCATCCCTGCGAACACAAGATAATACATAAGAGGGTTTCTACTTAAATTTACTTAAACGATAAAGATGTGGCTTTTACAGACCACAAACAACTACTCTATTCACCTGTTTTCTCCAGCGACCGCTACTACGTGAGGTTTCTTGCTGGACAAAAACTTCTTAAGGTTCTCAATGTCATTTGCCTGGGAGGAAATGCAGGCGCACACACACACACAGACACACACACATACACACACACGTGTCATCATCTAAGAAAACAGGAGAGTCTCAAATCTCAAATGTTGTTGTTTTCATGCTTTTACTGAACCTTTTTCTCTCTCTCATCCTCTCTGAAAGCATTCCTCCTCTTCATGAAGTAGGGGAGACGCAGGAAGTCCACCACTTCTCCTTCTCCATTGATCAGAGCACAGAAGACTGGTGTGTCCCTGCCAGGGCCAATTTCGAACAGGTGAGCGATGTCGTGTGAGTGTGTCTGATACGGTCATCCTTTCTTAAAATTTGAAGAATGGGCTATCTCCAATACAAAACAATGAGCTCTGCTTTTAAAGCAAAAGATTCTTGCTATTAACTGACTTCAGGGAAATACAAGTACTGCAGAGAACAAACCTGCTGGGCGCATAGGCTACACCGAGCACCCGAATGCCTTTGCCCTGATTCTCATCCATTAGATCATCGTCTTCCTCAACCTGCTGATCTGGCCTGTAGGGCGCCACCTTAAGCCAGTTGTATAATCGGCGACAGCAGGACTAGAGGGGGAATTGACAGGGATTTAATCACGACTGAGGGGATTTTAATATGAATTAACCATCCAGTGTTAAATGATTCTGTGATAACTGACATGCATGATTTCGCAAAAAAAATCATGCAGTAATTTGATAGATAAGACAGATAGAGCGTGACAAATTACCCTGACGATGCTCTCCTTGGCCTCGGCAATCAGTTTACTCTTGAGCTCCTTGGCCATCTGAGGGTAGAGGAACTGATTGAGAGCTCTCTCTATGGCTAATGTCCGCTGCCTGTTCCACTCCTGCACCTGGTGACTGAACTCGTCCCTGTAGTAAAACTGCTTGATCTCATCGAAGTACGTCTGGTCCCCAGCGTACCTGAGGGAGAAGCAGGGGGGTCAGAAGCAGAAGCAAGTGCTTGAGCAAAACCAAAAATAGTGGTTCTTAAACCCATTGGTGGTGAGTGGGACCTTACTTACCCTTTGACTCCGACAAGATCGATGCAGATATCAATGGAGAGCAGCCCCTCGTCTTCAGCCAGGCACATCTTCAAGAACTGATCCCCGTTCAGCTCTTTCACAGCTTTGTTTTTGAGATACTTGAAGGAGTAGGCAAAATGAGCCTCATCTATCTCCTACAAAATGGAAACAAACATTTTGCTTTTTAAGACGGGACCTGCTTCACATTTTTTCCTCTCAATGTGAACAATGAAATACGCCAAACCTTTTTGCCCTTCTTGGTCGGCTTGGTGTTGATCTTGGCTCTCTCCTGAAAGGTCTGTCGTAGAACATGTCTGACAAGAGGCTCTCGAGCGATCTGCATGGCCACCATGTACCTGGTCCCTTCCAGCACAGCTTCAGGAGTGGTGAACTGACTGCACACATAATCTTTGGCCAGCTCCACGGGCTCGGCGGGAAACTGCTCGGTCTCGTGACGCTGGTAACTGTCTCTCAGATTTTCTCCAAACTGCTCTGGAGTTAATCCAAACTTTTTGGCCAAGCCGTCTGCAGTAAATATCAAACAGTAAAAAGTAATGGTGAGGGCTTGTTTCCATCAACTTTGGACGACGGTCAGTCAACTGCATGACCAAGATACGGAAACACCAACATTTGTAGTATACAAAGGTAAAAACAGGGAAAAGAAAAGCAGGACTCACCAAGTCCTACACTCTGACAGATGCTGTACATATCCCGGCGAGACGCCAGCTTGAGGTCAGGCCCTTTCTGCTCCTCCTCTTCTTCCACCTCCAATTCCTCTTCGTCACCTAAAGAGGAGCACGTTAATAGAGTCCTTAACAAACCACACAGAACACACAACCGTGATGTGTAAATATTGTGATTGAATTAAATATTATGTGTCTTATATCGTGGTTGTTTAATGCTGATTGGGACGGACAAGACTCCGTACTCTGTTGTTTGCCATCAATTTAAACACTATTCTACAAGACAACGTGAATCCCGACTAATTGGCCTAAAATGGTACACGGAAAAAAGGCGGTTTTGTCTCAATTTATGAAAGCAGGGCAAACTCTTCAGTTTATGAAATGGGCTGTTCTGCAAACTCCATCTATCATTTATAGAACAGGCCATTTCAGCAACTTCTATGGAGTTTAAATCTAAGCTACGACATATCTTATGATCTGGAATATTCTCTTTGAATGAACTGTAAGAAGCTGTTTCAAAACTGAGACTATGCCTAAGGACTACTTTTTGAAATCCTGTGAGCCAAAAAAATTGAAAGTCACTTTCTCTTTTGGACACTTTGCGATGTGAATTACTGCTGTAGAACAGTTCTGCAACTTTTTTGCTGAAAAGTCAATAGAAACTCCTGAAGCAAATCGCTACCTATTTAATTTTTTCCCCGTTCTAAATTTCCATTATCAGCCAACACTATTTCTTACCATCTTCATTTACATCTTTGATCTTTTTGAGCCTCTTCTTGCTGGCCTTGGCCGTGTTCTGCATCTTGGGAATGTCTCGGCCGTAGTAGAGCAGAAAGTGGTTGTAAACATCTCCCAGCTCCTCCAGAGTCTGAACATCTTTCAGTCTGCGGAAGGAAAAACGTGGTTCCGACAGGACAGAAACGCAGTGGTGAGGATAAGCATGGTTTCACAGTCTCGTCTCAATTGCGATGTTGAACTTTGAGTATGGAAATTAATTGCAATAAAATCTCACGTTGGCCTTTTTACAACATTCAGTGATTAAAACACGTTGAATCAACACCTGACGGTAAAGACAGGCCGAATCGTCAGGAGTTATAGATTTGAGTCCATGTGGGCTCAGCCAGAAAAACAGCTATGTACCTCTCCATGTCGGCAGTGTCTAACGGACGGATCCCATCGGCCAAAGGTTTGTCTGGGTCTGCAGAAATCTGCTCAAACTGGTACGATTGCATTTTCTGAAACAAGCGAGTCAGGTTCTGCTTGCGAGTCTTCAGTTGAGTCCACTGTAGGGAGGAGAAAGAACAGCTCGGTATTTGGGTCCTGGCAAAAGACCATTTGGACACCAAACTGACAAATGCAAATAGTTCAAATCATTATTGATTTGCATATAGATAAGACTTTAAAAAACAGATGTAATTGCATCAAAGTAAGTAGAAACAATAGAATATTTTATGTCTATGACAGAATTTTTCCTTCATCTTGAGGATGTGCACTTTTCTGCAGCAGACATGATTTAAGTGGTTATTTGTAATAGCTTTTTCTTTAAAAACAACAACACAAACTGTACCTTTTCATCCCACTGCCACACCTTCCACAGATCATTGATGTTAAGCTCCGGCTCAACATATTCTTTTCTGTAAAAGGCTATAAATGGGACCTGAGCACACATGTGAAAAGAAAAACTGTCATTACTCAGGTTGCACGTGGTTTACACTTTGAAAACACAGAGATGTGGACAGGCCGAGCTAATCATCACTGAAAAGATGAGCAGAATGAACCTCAAACTGTTGATTCCTCATAAAGTTGAGGGCCTCTTTGATCTTAGCAATTGTGCTAGGGCCTTTCCTGCTAAAGTTTGTGGTTGTGCCTCTGTCGAGGTAGTCTGTGCTCTCCTGTGAAGGTCAAAGAAAGAAAAACAATTACTTACAAAGTAATAATGTGGTAGATCTAAAAGTTAATTCTGTATTCAGTAATTGTCCCAATGCCAGCTGTCATACCTGCATGGAGATGGTAAGAGTGGAAAAGCCATGCCTAAAGATCCACTCAGCTTCCTCCTCTAGCTCATCATCCTCAGCAGGCTTAACAGGAATGGATCGTAACTAAACGGCAACAAAATCAAGACGATGGGGAGTCAGAAACAATACTAGTCCATTGTAACCGAGCACACCGCTTGATGAATAAGTACCTGGAACCTCTCCGGCATGTCCGTGGAACGGATCTCATTGTCCTGGTCAGTCATGTGACTACTTTCAAGCTCACTGGGCTCATAAATCTCAAAGATGCTCTTCCTCCCCTGCCTCCTCTTTGTCTGTTTTTTGGGTCTGTCCCAGCCCTCTTCATCCTGATCCTCTTCCTCCTCCTCACCCTGGTCATAAGCGTCTGCGTCAAAGTCTGCAAAGTCAAAGTCACCTCCGAAAATTTCCTGGGCCTCCTGGAGCGCTCTGGGGGACAAACAACAGGGATGATTTAGTGCAGCGGTTGTTCATTCTTCTTACTTTGTGTTTTAACTTTATTTTTGCAGTGTCTTCTTGTTATCAAGATATATCAAAATTTTGCATATTTTTACACATTCCGCGCCTACAACACCCACCTATGCCTACTATCCCCCAGCACCTCTCTCTCTTGTCATCCTCATCTTTATGCGGCTTTCATAAAATAAATAAGTGTTTGGATCTCACTTAGTGTAGCATACCATGGATAATAAAATGATATGGGAAACACTGAATAAGCTGACAAACAAAGTAAACTGTCTAATGCGCAAAAATGAAAAACAAATTAAAAAATGAGCTTTGAGTAAGCAAGGAGACTCACGCATCTGTGTATCCTGAAAATTTCTTGCCCCTCTTTTTGGTGATGGGTTGGCCATCATCGTCTACAATAAAGTCGTCTATATCTGTGGAATGCAGTCACGGTTTAAAAAACAAACATCAGACATATTCCAGAATTTCAAAGTTAATAGTTAATAGTTAATAGTTAACAGAATAGTGCTCAGTTGATTATCTTCATTAGCTCAAAATCATGACTGTATTGAGAATAGTGTGTAATTAAGTATTTGAGTAATTAAGTATTCATTTGGACAATGAATATATAAAATACTTTGACTAAACTGCAATACGATCTATACCACGTAGGATATTTCAGTATTATTATAATTTTTTTTTTTTATTACCATCACTTCCAGACTCTTGAGGGCACTTGAATGTAAGCTACACTGGCTAGCTGTTCGCTATCTTCATCTTCCTCCTGAGTACTAAAACAATTAAAGTCGTCCTCTTCGGTGTTGGAATTGAACAGCCTCAGAATTTCATGGTAATTTCATTGGTCTCATGTGACAAGGCTAAATGTTTTGGAGGCATGACGCTTGATAGCCCCCCCAAAAAATCAATAAATTACTGTTTAAGCTGCAGTGTTCAAAGCGTGTGAAAAACATAGCAGCTTATAGTCCGGAATTTACATCATTATTATTTTTATTATTATTACATTATTTCTGTATGACTTAATATATGACTGACCAATATCTGGGTGTAAATTGTGTTTTATCTCTGCTTCTGAATTGCCAAAATGTGATTATTCCTACATACCTGACTCCTCATCCTCTCCTTCTTCATCTTCTTCTGGTTGTTGGAGAGGGTCGTCAACAGCCTCACCTTCTTCCAGCTCGCCCTCTCCATCCCCATGAAATATTTCATCTGCTATTAAGTCCTTCTCATCATCATCTTCTTCGTCATCATCCAGAGTTTTCACGCGGTCATACTTCTTCTTCTGTAACATAAGAAAGGTGCATTTTCAGCAATGCTAAATTCACGTTTTAACAAAAATATTCAAAATCAAGCTCAATGTCACTATGTTGAGAAAATAGCGATGACAAAGTCCTCCTACCCTCCTTTTCACTTTAACACCCAAGTTTTCTTCAATAAGGTCAAGATCATCATCATCCAGGTAGTCGTCATAATCTGCAACAGGGAAAATTGTCAGTGAACTGACTAAACTCCAAGTACATATATTGAAAATGAAACTACTAAACAATACCTTATCAACCATATCAAGTTGTGCTGGCATATTATTGGCAAATATTTCCCACAAACTTGGTATTTCTAGATAGCATTACTTACAACACAACAATACATCATTCATGTCTGGATAGACTTAATTTTTTTAATTGACAACAACTTCTCATGTATTTTGAAAGGTGACTTGTGTTGTTCACCCAAAAAATCCTAAAAAGCTAACGATCCACACTGGTGGAGATTAGCTACCGTGCATGATGTCAACTAGTGCTCCTTAAAACACTTGCATAAAAAAAAAATGGTTCAAGGGCATTATTGATAAATAGATTGGATATATAGATGAACTTTGTCGATCTGGGCCTTATCGACAGATATATCAGAACTAGTTATACAGCTGTTGGTCCTTATTGGTTGTATACTGGTGTCTACTGGTGTCTGCTGCCTTCAAGGCAAAATATTGCCTGCCAAATAAGCAAACTCATCTGGGCGGTGGGCAAGATAGACTGAATGCTACTTCTTGTAAGTCACAACTGATTATTGTTGTTTTTATATCTTCATTCCTGCATAATTTCACAATTAAATGGCTGGAAATTCAGAGAAACATCTGAACTTACTGCGTTTTTTACGCCGATGCCTAACTTCTTCTTCTGAGTCACTGGCCCCAGCACTTGCACTCCTTTCAGTATCTTCCTCCTCCGCCTCCTCATCGCCATCATCGATGAGCCCACGTAAATTGCCCTGCTCATCCTGGTCCTCTGTGTTCTCCTCCTCTTCTTCATCTGTAGAAAAGTTGAAGGTGAGTTCACACATACAACCTCGCCGCTGAAATGTTTTCCCAGATACCGACAAGATCATTACCATCATCCTGCATAAACCTCTGAGTTTTCTTCGGCTTTAACTCTTTCTCTTCAAACTCTTCCTCTGACTCCTCAGCCTCGCTTTCAATGAAGTCAGACATGCCTGCTGTTTCTGTGAAGAATAGAACATCTTCAGATTCTGCAGTCATTATGACATCAAATTCTAAACTGTGACAATAATTAACATATTCAGACAAAAAAAATCATAACACTGTGTTATGTTTGGCATATTTATAGCTATCTCTAATGCATCACAGACGGCAGATAAAGCTTTTGAGACCAAAAGATAGATTGATTAATGTTCAACATCTTTATAAATACATGTTCAGACCAATTCAAATGTTGTTTCTTAAAATGTAATGTAAGATACTTTGAAGGCCTCTCATACTTGTCCAAATGAGTTATTTCCGATATTTTTCTGTAATAGCTAATCTTATTACTTGATGCTCCGTGGGCTGTTAGAGCAAAAATGCGGATTAAAACCAAAACCGAGATTGTTGAGACATCACAACGGGTTACTTTGCAGTACTACGGAAAAGGTACCCCCCCCCCCCGTTCGACTCGATTACACGAACAGACATCAGGTTTAATCTTGCAAAATATCAAATGTTGGCGTGCTAATTACTTTTCCATTGCGTTACAATGCAGTAACACAACAATGATTCTCGATTTAACCGAGTGTATGCTGTTTGCCTGATAACACATAGGTTTCAAGCGATCCTACACCAATAACTGAGACCTGCTAACCGGATGTTTCAATTCATCGACAGAAGCAACATTGCGTTTTTTGGCTTTTCTGACAATATTCAACTTCACAGAGAAGACCTTAAACAACCATAAGGTTATTTAATGCTGCTACGATGCTATCGATAGTGCAGCTAGCATGTCTTTTACCAGGTACAGTAGCCGTGCTTACTGATACGACCACTTTGTCTTACATCTGTACATTTTAAAGGTTTAAGACGTACAAGAACTATAAATCCTACATATCCGACTTGGAAATAAACGCGAGTCTCGAAAACAACCCCGTCGTCTAAGGATATTAATCCTTTCGCGTATCATTGAACGTTAGCTCTCCGTTAGCAAGAACTACAACAACACATCACATTAGTAACTTAACAACTGTATGCCCAGTACGATCGAAAATAAGTCACAGGGAGCAGCACAATAGCACTTACACGTCCCACTGCACTCTTATTTTCGCTAATACTTTCCAAAAATGATTGGATTATGTTGTGTTTTTATGTGTCTGTAAAAGAGCTATTGTAACTTGGTAAAAATGGCCGATAGTGGCAGCGTGATGACAATTCCGGAATGCAGTGCAACTTCCCCCATATGTTCTTGATTACGCCCTCTAGTGGCCGTTTCTTATTCTATTCTCACAACAACATAACCCCTTTACTACAGCCTCCGACAATATCAAATACTGTTGTGTACGATTAGAGGTGATTCACAAAAATAACAATATCAAAAAGCAATGTCGATTACAGGAAAATACCATAAACAACTGTCTGACAAAGCAAAGTCCACCACAAAAAAGGTCAATTGTTTCAGTAACCACCCCGCGTCACTAGAGTGGCGCTACAGCGCACGCCGTTCTCCCTTGACGTTGCTACTAAACTGACGTAGCAGATAAAATAAGACAAATCAGACTTGCTGTAGTAGGAATGGGTAGCCTTAGCTTAGCTCTTCAGGCACGGTTAATACCTTTTCTTTTATTATGTTTATCCTTTAAGTTGGCACCTTCGTTCGGCACGGAGCTGAGCTTTGTAACCTGCGGGTCGGTCATTAAACTTTTAAACATAAAGCACAATGTGAGATTACACTCGCACGACGTACGCTACGGGTCCGGTGAGTTTCCGATCGTTCAATAAACGTCAGTATCGATCACTCGTTCGTATTTATAATTGTTAATATTCATAACCGCCGACCTGTCATGTAAATGTGGCTCAATAGTTGTGTAAGATAAGGGGTCGGTGGTTCCTCGGAGAATATCAACGTGTCATCTTTCATGTTTCAATTATTCTTTATGATGTCATCAACATAACCTTTTGATTTTTTACATTTACAGAGCGCTTTTCATTTATTAAAGGATTAAAGTATTTACATAGGCTCATGCTTTTTTTTCTACTCTGGCGGCCGATGATGCTTCTGAAACCATATTCATTGATTGAAACCATATTCATTAACTATAATGTGTATTTACCACTAACTGGATGTATTAAAAGTAAACTAACGATAATGAAAGTGTAATGATGAAACGTTTCACGATTTTGTGAGCAGAATTTTGTTTGATTTCCCCACCAGCTGTTACAAAATCTCTCAAGAAAATGTAAATCCAGTATTAATAAATAAGCACAGTGCAGGATTTTCACATTTCTTTTCAAAGAAAAACTTTCAAAACATGATAAGACAACCTCAGAACAACATAACTCATAGATTAAAGTAATTATATGTGTGTATATACATATATATATATATACACATATATATATGTATATACGCACACATACACACACATATATATATGTATATACGCACACATACACACACATATATATGTATGTATGTATATTTTTTTTTACAATTTGTCCACATGTCTTCAGTTTTTAAAACCTGTGTAACTACAATGTAGTTTTGTGTAACCATGGCCCGTTTGTGTTTGTGAGACAGGTAGCGGGCAGCAGTCTGTCACTGGTGTCACTGCGGTAGAGGACAGTAACAGCTACTGGAGCGTTCGCGGGACAAGTGATGCCGTCTGCTATCGGGGTACCCCCGTCAAGTGTGGGCAGACTATCCGCCTCACTCACGTCAACACAGGCCGCAACTTGCACAGCCACTATTTCACCTCACCGCTCTCCTCCAACCAGGTAAGTGGGATGAGCTGCACATGGAGAAGACAGGAGAGGTTCAGTATTATGGGGAAAAAGTGTCACACACTGAATGGATGTTTTATAACAGCTCTACTATTTTATCTCTATGCTTGATGCAAGATGTTGAGGGTATGCCTTTGTGCTCAAAATATCAATTAATGCTGAGGTTTCTTTGTGTGTGAAATCACTTGTTAGGGCATTCAAATACACATGCATAATACACAGCTTTACGACAAAAAGAAGTATGACATGTATTTCTTTTAGCAAAATATCTCTTAAGTTCCAATTTAAACTCAAAATGCATGATCGGATATACACTAACTATATATTAGCATGATTTCTTGAACATGTGGTTACCTTTGTCCAATCTTTAAGAGGTTTTAAGCACACAAAAATGTTAAATATCTTTTATCAGAAAGGTTATACAGTGGTATTATAGCCTTACCTTGACAGTACTGGATGTTATAAATCATTGTGGACAATGTTGTACATTACTTAGCTTGCCTGCTTTAAGATTTTTTCTCGCATGGATGTGATTAAACTCTTAAGTGTTGAAGGAACTTTGACCTTGGAAAGAGAAAGGCCCAATCACCTGTTTCTTTCCCACGCCTTACACAGGAGGTGAGTGCGTTCGGGGAGGAAGGGGAAGGAGACCATCTGGACGAATGGACGGTTCAATGCAGCGGGTCGGTGTGGAAGCGCGACGAGGCCATCCGGTTCCGTCACAAGGCCACAGACACGTTGCTATCGGTAACAGGAGAACAGTACGGGCGCCCGATCCACGGCCAGAGAGAGGTTCACGCCATGTCCGGTCCGAGCCAGCATAACTTGTGGAAAGCCATGGAAGGCATCTTCATGAAGCCCAGTGAGAACCTGGCAGGAGGCCGAGACTTTAGTCACTCACACACAGAGTTCTGATTTGCTCTCTTCCTCCTCCTCCTTCGCTCTATGTCTACCTCTGTGGCCATCTTTAATCTTTAATATGCGTTGGAGTTGTGCGTGTCAGCCAGCGGGAGGTAGTTCAGTGTTTGCTTCTAAAATTAAGCAGGCTCAAAATATGGAATTGGTTGTAAAAAAGAAATAAACTAATCAGGATGAATTTCATTAGGGGGAAGCAGGAAGTGACTTCTTGTCATTGCTGGAGCTACAAGATTCTTTACATGGCTTCTCCACATTGATTGGCGTTTCTCAAAATACGGCCAGCTTAGTCTCCTGCACGGAGATGTTTGCACCTGAGATGGCTGTCCAATTATGATGTGATCACAACGTTTATTTTTTAAAGACATGCGACAACGGGTCTTCAGGTTCAGAGAATCTGACGGTAAATCTCTTCCTCTCGTCCAACTGATACAAAAATCTCGGCTCGCGTAGTTGCATATAGGATTTTCCAATCAGATGCGAGACACTGTTGTCGGGGAATTGAAGTTCATCACCAGCGCCGCCCTTCATCACTCAGACATCAGTCACTACATCAGTTTCCCTGCCAGTGAGTGATGCCCCTTACAGGAACAAAGAAACGCTCGAGCACTTCTTGGAAAGGCTGCATGAGTGACCGAGGCTTATTCTCTTCTCGGTTCCTCCTGTCCCATTATTTTTTTTCTCATCAAATTTTTACTCTTGTCCACCCCCCTTTGCCCGCTGTCAAATTACCCCGTCTCCTTCTTTTTCCTCTTTGGCTGACTTTGCCGAAGTCCGTCGAGGCACAGTAACTTTATCTCATCGTTAAACGTCATTTTCTGACATTCACTTTTATTCCGCCAATAAAGTCTCCAGAGACAGTCATTTGTAAACACGACTGGCGTATCGCTGTTACAGTATTTGAATAGCGTCGTAATCACAGCTGCAAAGAGGTACTGGAGCTGCTGCGCAGTCTGTGACACTAACAGAGGAGGTGCTCCTTTCAGCTGTTACTTATTTATTAATTCACAGCGGCTGTCGGACTGTAAGGCAGATTTTTCCAAATTGATGTCAGTGGAATTTAGCATTTGTTGTGAGTCAGTGAAAAAAAGTATTGTTGCTAGGGTGCCTTAATTCTGATCTAAAAAGTAGATGTAGTTTTTTTTGTTCGTTTTGTTTTTTAAAATTTTATTTTGGGACACTTAGAAAGTTTCTGGAATTGAGCACATGATTGTGTTTTTTTTTTTTTTTTTATTTGTGAGCCATATCTTATCAAAAATTTGATTCAGTGTTACCTTTGAGTGATTCCCTCGGGTCATAGGGAACAAGCAGCTTTTTATTTCCGAGGATACTCATCTCTTAACAAATGACTTACTTAAAAAACATGGTTCTTTCTGACATAAAGACTGATTGTGATTCCAGAAGCTGTATTTAAAATTCTCTCCCTGGACTTGATTCTTTGTCATTGGTTCTGCCGTCACACTATCAGTATCCTCACAATCCGGTCAACTCTTTGTTCGAAATGATGCCATGAACAACAAACATGCAATAAAATACCTCATTAAAACAAATATAATTTGCATACATAAACAAGTGTGATTCTTGGTTGTATTTTTTTTATTGCACTAGTTACTCAAAATGACAGCGAAAAAGCTTTTCTACCCACCTATCCCTGTTAACCGCTTCATACTTTTGCTTCCTTTCCAATAACTCCACAAATGCTAAATTCAAAATGAGCAGATTGACTCTGGAAAATTGGAAAACAGCCGGCTGCAGTGCTGCATCGCAAATCATTACATATATTTAACTGTTCTCCAGTGGTTGAACACATCTAATATTTCTTGAAAAATGAGGTTATTTTACGCATCTGCTTCATGAGACAGACGCATGTGATGAAGATGAGTGGGCCACAGATGCAAATAAAATGCACTGGTGCAGTGATTAGTATTTAATTGTCCATTTTCTGGCGATAGACCATAATTAGGAGAATGCGATAGACCATATCCATCTTAAATAGGGAGTGGCTGTAACTCTGCAAACAAGTATATTCCCATCTGCAGGAAGGAGGAATCTGATCGTTCGTGGAGAGATGTCTCCTTGTTTGGATGTTTTCATTACTCAACTGCAAAAAAAAAAAAAAATCTTGAATCTGCCCCTCAATCCAGATGTTGCCTGTATATTTATGACTTCCTATGGCCATAAATTGATGTTAAATACACTATAAATTGATGTTAAATACACTTCAAGTGGCACATCCCTTAGAATTGTTTTCACAATTTTATCCTCCTCCTGCAAAATTGACCTCTGTATCCAAATGTGTTGAGGCACCTTACCCATTCTAAATCTTTTTATACCAACTGAAAAATTTAAAAATAAGCTTAATATTTTATTTAAGGAAGATGAAGGATGAAAGCTCACAGTGCTCCTTGTCCTTTTAGCAGATTGTCATGTTAAATGACTTGGTGGCTGATTTTCTGATGCCGAGGGATCTTTCTCGCCGGTGTCAGACCCACAGTTTGCTAATTATCTTGATTAATGTCGACGTAGAGAGATCCCCTTCAGGCACAGGTTGGCGAACAGAGGTCTTTGAAAAGAAAAAGTGAGAAATCATAGCGGTTTCTCTGCTGCAAGAAGTCTGTACCTTTCATGGCTCTGTGAGCTGCAAACATCCCATGAAGGTTGAATTGAACCCTTGAGCTTTCTGGAAATCTGCTGCTTCACCTCAGTGGAAAATGTGTAATGGACCCATCCATTTTTATGTAAAGATTAGCTTTTAGTAATACGATTAGATGAATAAAACACTATCATTATTCCAATTCTGATTTCTCACCAGACATTTCTAATATAATTACATCGTCAATACTGTGCGCAATAGCTGGCAAGCAACAGAACAATTAAGTTCCGAATCATAAACAACTGACAGCTTAATTACAGGCTATTTAACCGAGGCTATTACTTATTTATAGTTTGTTATACATATATGAACGTGGACAAATGATGCAAATACAAGCATAATGTTAATAACTAGTTTTCAATTTTCAATAGGTTGCTTGCAATTTGACACTGGTCTATAAACAGGTTTTATATGGGGTACAACAAATCTGTAATTGTTTATATTACCATGCTCTTATAAGTTCAATAAAAAGCACATATAGATGAGTCCTGTCAAAGAAAAAAAAAAAAAAAGCTTATTTTTTTTGAATTTGTGTCATTGCTCCTTAGCTTCACATGGTAGAAATCATTGACTTTGTATTGATTTAACTCGGGAATGTTGAAACAGATTCAGAAAAGCAAAGTATTAAAAAGTATTAAATGGCTTCCGAGTTGATGAACATATGAGTTTAGTTTAGTTTACTTTAGTTGGCTGGGATTTTTAAAATAAATCCAAGACCAAATGTTTCACAAATGAACACAGATGTCTTAGTTGTTTGGGTTTTTTTTTTAATAAAAACAAGGGTTTATTGCATAAACATATGTATATATTTAAGATTAAACAGATTTAATTTGTTATTTGCATTTTTAAATATCCATTCCGTTGGTAACTATTGCTCTTTTCATTGTCCTTTTTCTAAGCAGCATGCCAAGGTTGTATTACCGTATTTCATTTCATTTCTGTACAATCTACAAGATAAAAACATGTTTTGGTAAAAACAAATCTCATGGAGCAACTTTCAAAAACACATGACAATCGTGAACCGATTCTGTCTTTCCCGCAGATGAACACTATGATCATGTAAACTTCAAACGTGTTGATCAAAGGTCTATCAAATAAATCTTCCCTTACATAACCGCGCCAGGATGGCACAATTACTGGAGAGTCGGTGAGATAAAGTGATCTATGCTGGTTTCAAAAAACGGGCCGCGGGGCTGAAAACACACAAGAGCGGTGAACACACAGCGGATCAGGGAGATGTCAAAAGTGCTGAGGATGTCAGACAAAAATGAAATAAAATCAAACAAAAAAAAACTGACTTTCCAGGATAACGGTAGCGTACATTATACAGCAGTTTACATAGAACTACGAGGCAGTGAGAACATTCCATAAAAAACATAAAAATGTGACAGAACAGACGTTATTTTGTACTCATTGTCCAATTCAACCATCGCCGGCGAGGCCTACAGGCGCCACCTAAGATGCCGCGAGACAGAGACGATGATTAGGTGACCTTGTATTTGCATATTTATGAAAATGCCCTCTCCTGCACTCTGATTTGATTAATAGCTGGTAGAAACTAGAAAAAATGGCTATTACGGTATAAATTGGATATTCAAATATCTGACAGGAACCTACGTTTAAACCAAGGCTGCGCCACCACAACGAAATATTAAATGGTTCTCCCCGTCTTTCAAAAAAGACACAGAAACCTTAACAACGACATGCATACCGATTTACAGTATAATACACTTTTTCTCTGATACTTTACCCTACAAAGCTATTCTTTTTTTTTTGTTATATTTAAAACGAAGCCCTCTCCCATCCTGCCATCTCATTTAGCGGAACATCATCTGACATTAAATGCAAATAATCTATTTAGTTTACATTTACTGAGGCAAGAGACAAGAAACCTTTTTTTTTTTTAAAAAAGTAAATTCCATGACGTCTGATGGGAGCACCGTGCACGTTTGGGGATTCAGTGGCTTTCAGTGTTGCAATCTGTCGTAAGAAATACCCATAAGTCAGTAGTACTTTGTGGAGAGTTCTGAGTGGCTTTCCACATTTATGCATGGTATTCTGGGCCAGATCATTTGAATTTAGGCACAGGTTCCTCCTCGAGGGCACCAGCTGATAGGTGACACCTAGAATTTAAAAATGCCTAGCCTTTAAAAATTTTAAAACATCATATTTCCTACACTAACAAGAAATTTTGAAAGACAAAAAAATGAAGCCAATCAAATTAAGTAAATGTTGTGGTCTGTTTTGCTGAGGACACTCCTTGTTATTGTACAGGAACAGTATGAGGTCACCAGAAAGGACAGTTTGAGGTCACAGTCGGAGAAGTTTTAGATGCCTGTAGAAGGTACTTGGAGTTGCCATGTTTCTCATATAGTCAATCTCATTTTAGGAACATCAATGAATCTATGATATTCATATCTGATCGCACATCTGTCGGGGTTTATCTGACCTTGATTATTTCAGATCGAGGACCATCCTTTACAGGCCCCGGGGCAGGGAGACTACAAGGTAAGTCTTTAAATGAGTATCAAACAAACAAACAATCAAACAAACGGACGAATAAACAAACTACTGTGAGGTAATTTTAGTTTTAAAATATATCAGGTGATTCAGAGGAGAGGAGATAAATATGTTATGATCATATGTATTGTTATTATCATCATTGTCACTATCATTTTTATTACTATCATTATAACATTATACATTGTGATATTTCCAATGAGTCATTCTGTGCCATTCTGTGGATGTTAAATCTTGGAGGGCTCAGTTATAACAGAGGGGCAACATGCTTGTACACTCCGGCCTCTTTCTGCAAATCCTTACGTTTTATATGCTCGACAAAACCGCACTTTGCACCATAAAACATGGCCAAAACAGCAGAAAATAGTCAAAGCACTGCTGCGGTTGAGCCACCCGGTCTTTCTCATCCGATCCTGAGATGTTTTCTTGCACACCAACGATTGGATTTAAGGGAAAAGAATGTCTCTGCCACTACAGATGGTAAACTTTCACAAATGCGGACCAAAATCACCCGTGTGACATCGACACAACACACAAAGCTCAAATTCATTGGTGTTGTTCCTCAATTCTGAACACCTTGTAAACATGGCTGGGTTTAGTTGCAGTTCCCCTTCAATCCAATAGAGGGAAATCTATTCCATAGAAACAGCTGCAGCTGCACTTACAGATCTACTGTATGTGTCCCTGATGTAGCTTACCAGTGTTCTTCCCTTCATACATTCTGCATTTGAGAGGATTTATACACGCACAAGCTATATACTAGTCTATATACAGTGAAATCAGTGGGACGCCAGCAGTGGTTGGCAGTTCAGTGCGAATACAGGCATGCGCTAGTGAGGCCTTAAAGTAACACATTTGGGCAGTTTTACAATGAGCTGCTAAAGTAATATATTTTCCTATTTATAACAACCCTGGTCCTGCATCAACCACATCTCCACTGCCACAGAATAGATGGAATTTTTTTTTTTACTTAAATATTCCCTCCCCCCCTCACACGTAGCATGTGATTTTGTATGCAGATGACACTGTCTTTTATACGCTTCGATCAAACTATAGAGATAGCGGGACAGCAGTGATTCTGAAGTGGTCCCTCGCTGAGTACTGAGTTGTGCTCCTTATAGATACACAAAAAGGCTTCACGTGCCTCCGGATAAACGAATCGATCCGAGGATGTAGACGTTTTTGACGTGTGAAATTTCTACCTAACCGTTTGAAATCAGAGAATCGTAATGCTTTTAAACACAGCACCGTGCCCAACGATCGGTGCTTCCACATTCACTCAGGTCACATTCAGTGCAACTGCTCTGGGGATAAGTATGTCCTTTATAACTATTGTTTGCTTTTGAAATTAGGAATGGCTCAAAGCACCTGATAAATGTTAGAAACCTTTCCAGTAATTAGAAAATCAAGTTTAAAGGGTGGTCCTGGTTTTGAAAACAGTAAAATAAACCTATTTTTGTCACTTTTTTTAATATAAAAACATTTTTTTTCCATTCAAGGTTCAATAAGTCCAGTAATTTTACACATTGACATGCAAAACAAACATATTTCTCTCAGTTTAACTTACGTTGTCTACCTCTATAGGTTAAAAAAAAAAATAAAATAAAAAAAGGGGAAAACAAAAAACCCACACGTGATTGTTCAGGGAAATGCTTGGGTTGTGGCTGGTCCAGCTTTGGCTGCAAAGACAAGATGTGAGGTCATGGCTGTTCTGTCCACTCCCCATGCTCACAGTGCAATTGGTTACTCCATGCCGTTCCGCAGCATCTGGTTGGCGGCGATGAGCATGACACTGATAATGAAAGCCATAGCGAAAGCGCAGATAAGGCTTTTCCTGACGCACGTCTGACGATTCTTCTTCTTAGGATGGACTGAGGGGGGAAAAATAAAACACAGGCAAAGAGTAAACTTGGCCATTGACTGAACATCCACATTTCTGCAAAAAAACAAGATGTAAACAACACCTGCTCAGGTCCCTGCATCCATGCACACCAGGTTAGCACTATGGTGGAAATCTTTTTATTATTTTGTATTTTTTAACTATATTTCAATCTTGTGAATCCACTCACTCCTCCAAGAGGAAGCTGTAGCCCCGTGTTTTGAGGACCAATAGCAATTAGCCTGACAGTGTGTGTGCAGAGGGGGGGAGTAAACAGATAAAATTTTCATCTTTGGATGACAAATTCTTCATGAGCGTGGCGCTGGAACAGAGAGACACACAGCTCAACCTGGAAGAAAAACCCGAAAAGCCGGGAAACCTGTCCGAAAATCATATTAACATATTGGACCAAATTTAAAGCGACTTCCCGGGGTGTGCAGGGACCAGAACGTACTGCGGGCAGCTGTGAAAAAGTGCCAGCTTCACTCCGAGGCTAAAAGATGGTAAGGAATCACGCACAAAAGGGGGAAGTTGAGGATGTGGGGAAAGGGATTAAATGTGTGGAGGAGAGGAGTGCTTCTACTACCTTTTTCATCCCTTCTTTATCCTCCCCATGGCCACTTGTCCTCTTTCTAGTCCTCTTTTCATTCTCCAAAACTCCATGGTAACCCCATCCCTCATCGCCAGAAACTTTGTGAAAGAGAGCGCCAAGCCAGCAGTTCCCTGATCCATTCTTTAGCCTCTTATCCTTTCCTCACTGTCCCTTCTTAAGTTTCTCCATTTCCTCCAATATATCTCTTTTAACTCTGAAACTGTGGGCCGGGATCCTATAGATTCATTAAGACTCTTGCAGTTTCCGAGCAGGTCTGATCTGCCTCTGCCTTTGTCCTGGTCTGGCTTGGTGGGAGTCTCTTAGCACAAAGGTCTTTTTTATTTCTCCCTTTTTGCACTGGAGCTAGATATGTGTTTTTTTCCTCCTCTCCTTGAGCAACGAAATCTAAGGTCTTGGAAAAAAAAAAAAAACCTCCAGCAAGAAATTAAGACGTTACCTGGAGGGAGTGGTGTCTGTCTTTTACATTACATTACATTACATTGTATTTGGCAGACGCTTTTATCCAAAGCGACTTACAATAGAAGACATAGGGACTGCAAATACACTTGCAAATACACGATGCACAGGAAATATACAGAACAGTAAGCTTGGTTTAGTGAGTTTTTTTTTTTTGACAAAGACATACACAAATGTACACACACACACACTGCATAGCCTAACTTGCTGCCTAACCTGATCTGGGGCATCAGCGCAGTGTGTCTAATATCTGTCTGTCTTCTAATATCACATTTGTTTTCATAACTAGCCTTCATTAGCATTTCTCTTTCAATCCACGCCCTGCGGATTAAAACGGTGTTCAATATTCCCACGGATTAATCGGCCACAGATGTGAGTAAACCTGTGACAGATCTTTTTATTCACTGTATCAAGAATCAATGTGACCGTTTGACATCCTGACCACTTCAGAACTTCTCTTATCTACAAAATCCCTTATCTTATCCGCTCTTATTTCCTTCCCTTTTAACGGTTTCCCTCAGCTTAACGTCTTTCCGTAAGATACCCCGAGATGTCTGGTGGCCTTAAATCACATCAAGTAAACTTAAATCTGTCCGTTTGTCTGCCACTTTGTCTTGAACGGATAGTTTGACATTTGCGAAGTAAATGAATTTGCTGATTGTGTATTTGCTAAAAGCAACACCCTCGCTTATTTGGAAGCAACGAAAAGCGGTGCAGAGCAAATCCAGGCTCTGCAGCCTCTCCCTCTTCGCCTGTCACTGGTGCAAGTGCAAAGGTAGCTGCAGGCTACGAAGTAAATTCCCCTGGTGTTAAATGTGCTGCGTCACACTAAATGGACTCTCCCGGAGTTTTTCCCAGTGAGGCTAACGCTGGGAGTGCCATTCTTTTGAATTTTGAAATAATTTCGTATGAAAGCTTATGAAGAGCGAAGCGGGGAAATGCATGAGAGATCACACCGGCGGGACTCGGTATCATGTGACCGCAGGGGCCGTCTGTTAGAGGAGATTTATATTCCCCAGCCTTCACCTCCCTGATCTGTGTCGAAAGCTGACAATATCCAAAGAATGAAATAGAAGATTAATCGTTCATTTTCTGTAATGCTTGTCCTGCAGTCGGGGTTGCGGTGGCGAGAGGTGGGGTTCACCCTGGATCGATCTCGGGGCCACACGCAGTATGGAGATGTATGGTGTCAACAGATTTGAACAAATCATCCGTTTTAGCTCCAGATCCATACAATATTAAGGTGAATTTCCAGATGCTTTTTTTTTTTTACGAATAAAAGAGAATATTTCATATCCAAGGGGTCAGAGAAAAACTTAACTGTGACATAATGTTCTGCTTTCTGGCCCTCGAAGTCCACGTTATGTGGTCTGACAAAAAATTGGTGTAAATTTAAGTGTACGAGTGATAAAACGGTAAGATAATGTGAATATATTTGGTTTTATGTTTTGTAGTTTGTAGTTTTATGTTTGTGGTTTACGTTTATCGGAATGAGGCCAAAGACAATTTTCCACATTGGGGGAAATAAGTGTCTTCCATATCTAAATCTTTTCATACACATTATATCGATGCCATTGTAATTTGCTATTTCATATGATTAATTGTGGCATGAACGAAAGCGTACGTAATAATTTATCATGTCCCTCACCTCCCTCGTACTCAGGGCAGTTCCCTGAGGTTTCGTTGAGGCTCTCCTCCTCGGTGATGATGATGTTCTCTATGTCCTTCATCGTCAGGTGATCCCGAAAGGCGTGGAACAGAACCTGCTTCAGCTCGTCCAGAGACAGCTGCTGCATGTCAAACTGCGGGGGCACGCGGCAATCGATGCGGGAAGAAAGAAAGAAAAAAAAAAAAAACTCACTGGGCTGACCTTATGAGACACATGTAGACGGTAAGAAATGAGTGTGAAATGTTGCACAGGGAGGTTATGCTTCATATATTCATGCTTTATTACCAGAGTGTGCACGGTGTAGCTGGGGTGTGTTGATATAAAAGCACAAAAGGCCCGGTTGTTTTTCAATGCAGGTGTTTTTACTAATCGATACCCATACCTGTATGAGCAGATTGTTAATCGTGTGCCTAAACCGACTCCCGACACTGAACCGCGTTTGACTTTGTCCTGTCTGCCGCGCAATATCATCACAGCTTTCCCGCCCCGCGTCAATAGACACCCGCGACCCTCTCCCTGCGTGTAGGCGAGCACGCACGCCGCATCTACATTGTTCAAATCAATGACAGTGAAATGGAATCAGTCGCTTCGTTTGGAAACGGCAGATGGACATGCTGAGGCAGACGAGGCAAAAGAAAAAGGGGGGGATGAAAACAGGAGGTGCGGATGGAGGGAGGAAGAGAGCGATGGTGTTAGATGGAAAAAATAGGAGAGCGGCGGTGGCGAGGTCAGAGAGTATTGGAGAAGTGGGAGACAGATGGAGAGGCAGAACTGGCAGACAATGCTGATGGAGAAGTAAAGAGAGTGCAGCGACGGAGAGATGCTCATTTTGCTTTGCGGAGTGATAATCCGACCCGTGCTCTGCTGCTTCACGCGCTGCTGTACAACCACAAACAGCAGCTTCGCGTCTCACCCACAACAAGTAAGGACACACATCCTGCATACCAAAGGAGAGCCGCCGATGCTACTCGGAATCAAATCCGCCGTATTTCTTTCGAGCGACATTGAACGTTTCCGTCTAAAATATAAATTTATATATATTACAACTCAACACACACAAATTATCATGCAGCCCCAGACAGCTGTTGTGGTATCAGCCAACTAAACAATATTCATAAATGAGAAAATGCATTTGTTATCGCGGAGCGAGCCTCTGTCGAGGCCGTGAACAATGACACATGAGCTCCGCTTGATTGCTTGGCTGCTGGAAACGGCCAGCTGAAAATCTGCTACATCCAGGGTTTCTGTGGTTACGTTTTAATAAAACTATACTGGCTCATATTCAATAAAAAAAAAAGAAATACTCCATCACTGTGCAGCGGCCTAGTCATCGCTTACCCCTCAGGCTGACTGGCATTCACGTCCTGCTGCAAATCCAGGAAGTGTATGGTTCATGATGCATTTGGATGAACCCAAGGAAAAGAAAAGGCTGACCACTTAGTGTCAAACTCCATCCCGTTCCCGGCCGCGTCATCCGTACGGGCGCCCTTCAAGGGCTCTTTAGTCAATAACACACTTGCTAAATTTTTTTTTTAATAATACATAATTGGCTCTGCATTTGAATATTTCTAATTGGGCTTGAAATGTTCTGATAGCGTTGCATTTTACTTAAAGAGGGGAAGCTATGACTCAATTCATTTCAGAAATATGAATGGGATGCAGTCTACGTCATTCACCAAAAGTATAATTTATTGGGTGTTATTCATTCTTGGGGTGCTCCAGCGGTACGCCTGCACCACCATGGATTCGACCCCCTCGGCCCCCCTGGACCCGGGGCACGGCACCTCCACTTTAGATGCGAGTCATTAAAAACTGAGTTATGTTTCCACCCTGAAACATTTTTTTGTAACTTTTAAACCTTTGGCAAGCTATTAGGAGATGGACACTTCTTTGCCAAGTATTCATTTAGGTTGTACTTTCACTGCTTCTAGAAAGTAGGATGAATTTATGCACCAGACTTGTGGTCCATCATCCAGCCTTAACCGCATGCTGCGAATACAAACGACTACTGACTGAGCCGGGATCAGGTCGGTCCTAAAAACTACGCCGCGGAAACGCAGACACGGCTTTCGGTTTCAGCATCTTCTAAGAAATTTGAGGAGTATATCCAGGCATAACCCCAATCCTATGCTTCAGTAACAACTGCCAAGAAAACCCGCCATTAAAAAAGCATTATACTTAATGTGTACACCGT
This sequence comes from Fistularia commersonii, assembly GCF_037954325.1. NCBI lineage: Eukaryota > Metazoa > Chordata > Actinopteri > Syngnathiformes > Fistulariidae > Fistularia > Fistularia commersonii. Next base: position 5,969,076 of record NC_141312.1, read on the forward strand.
TCAAATGGCATCCAGCCCTATTAACAGGTGTAATGTCAGTATCAGATAGTACATCATAGCGATCCATACCCTGAGACCAAAATATTGCTGCCATAAATACAAAGGTGTAATGTCATTGCCAAACTTGCGTGAAAATGCCCAGTGAGAGACACACCAACGCATGCACAAGTGTGTCTTAAAATCCAAATCAGCTGCTTGGTTCGTCTTTCCGATGCCGAGTTTATCGATCTGCAGCCACGGCAACCTGAGCAGAATATCTAAATTCCAGTGTAAGTCATTCATCAGTTCTACAGCCATTTAACTTACTTAACTTACAATGTGGTAGACGTGAATGGGGAATATGGCTGTGCGCACACACACACACACACACACACACACACACACACACACACACACACCGGTTGAGCCTGCAGCTGCTGATCCACTGAAACCTTAATTGCTCACACACTCACACACACACACACGCGCACACACAGACACACACACACTCAGACATATACTTGATGGAGCAAACGCAGAAGACTATCAGCCAACCTGCTATTGCAAATGCAGTGAGGAGCGGCTTCGTTAAACTGCTCAGCCTTTGTTTCGTTCCCCGTTGATGTCTGTCTCACGAAACAGCAATGCGAACATATGATTTGGACGCTAAAGTAAACCTAAATTGTTTTTTTTTTTTCAAAATTGGGCTTACTTGGAAATGGCCTTTTTGCCCTTCTGAGAGAATATACTTAAAGTGGATTGAGAGGATGTGCAAGACAGCCAATAAGAGGCTTTGAAATGCCACATTTATAAATTCCAAGCTCTATGACTAGACAAAAAAAATCAAAAAAATATACATTTTAATGCGAACAACAGAAACCCAACTAATTATACTTTCGATTTGCAACCTCAAGCCTCCGGTTTGATTGACGGATGCGTTAATACGAGGGCTAAAACCAGACAACAGTGTAATTTCAATTGTCAGCGATCTACATTTGCATAAGTAATATTTGTAAACAGATCATCAATATTCAAAGCGGCACTGATTGCCTGTGTAATTATTCTTTTATAAGTTTTTAAATTAAATGTATGGGAGGAAAATAAAAAAGAGAGAACAGAGTAGACCTTGAGATGCTCTGACTCATGCAGCTTTGTTTGGCTCTTCCACACGGGGAAACAGGGAGTGGCAGCAGCAGTCAGAGACACCCGAGCCACGTGATTTCTGCTCTACTTCTTGCCAAAGCTGTTGCTGCCTTGAACGGATGCAGGTGAATTGAGGTACAACTTTTTTGGACCGCAGCCGCAGGACAGATGAGATGACAGCTGAGGGCAGGAGCATGAAAACATACAATGTTCCTGTCCGACTGACTGAGGGGGGCAACAACCTGTTAGCAATGCACAGAGTGATTTTTCCTGCTGCCGGGTCTTTTAAACGCTGTCAGAATCACACAAACACACACACACACACACATACACTCGCAAACACAAAAAAAACACACACAGAACTCTGTTACTGAGATGCAAAAAAAAAAGACAGTTTTGCTTGTAGGGAAATTCACTGAACAAACTAAAATGTGTCAAGTGTGCGTTTTTTCGGTACAGCGGTGTCAAGCATTGTCAAACAAGGGCGCAACCACTTTGCACTGTCTGTTGACTTCATTTGAATTTAATTTACTCCTTATTTATTGCTATATTTATTTGAAAACTATAAACAAGTTGCAGCTCCGAAAGTCCCTCATTGTCTTTGCGGGTGGACTCGGTCTCATCCAAATATTTAAATTTCCCAAGACACTCAGTCCTCAAGTAAGGACATTACAGTTTGGCATTTACTGCTCCTTGTATTTGTTTGTACTTGAGTTAGACCAGAGTTCTGCCTCTGTCTGTGAGGTTGCTGATGCATCCATTCTTTCACTCATTCATTCATTCATTATAGATACCACTTATCCTGCACACAGAGGTCACGGAGGTCACTGGACCCTATCTCAGCTGTCATTGGGAGAGAAGCAGGTTTCACCCTGGACCATCGCAAGTTGATTGCAAAGAGACATACAATCATTCACTCACTCATTCTCATAAGAATGAATGATTGACTACTATCTCATATGAAGACATACAGATATTCACTCTGTCATTCATACATCATACAGGGACATGCAACAATTAACTTGCTCATTCATAACTTTCTCCGGCGAACCTAGCAGATGCTTTCGGACCGTGGGAGGAAATCTGAGAACCTGGAGGAAACCCATGCAGACAGAGGGAGAGGATGGAGATTTCTTGCTGTGCAGCGGCGGTCACACTGGCGCTAACCGCTGCACCAACATGCTGCCCCTACATTAAATCAGTATTGTCAAAAAAAAAAAAAAAAAATGGCAGCCATCGCGTGGCTCCTGTGGCTCAATCGGTTACATTTCACCTCCTCATTCGACAGAAAGGGATGAGCAGCTCCTGCCGTTCTTTTCCGGTTTGAAAGAAGGAGACGGATAAATTCGTAGAGGACGATGTGAAAGGTTTCATTGTTGACAGTTTCAGTGTCGCACAGAAGAAATGCATTCAAACAGTTTGCTATTTGAACAGTAACAAAAATGTTTTATGGCTTTTCAAGCGGGTTAATGGATGTGAAAAACTGGAAAGAGTGTGGAAAGAGTCCTTGTCATATAACCCGAGCGTCCCTGGAGATGAGGGTTTTTTTAATTACTTTGGGAGAAATTCATACTTTGTATACTTAATGGGTCCTGCTATGCTTAACACGGAGGACAGCGATGACGAGAACATTGGTCCATTTTTCAAAATGAAATGACATCAGTTTTACACACTTGTAAATTCAAAAGGGTCATGTTTGGCTCGACCGGCTCGCTGTCTTGTCACAGCTGTAGTCAAAAGCTGTGCTTCAGTCTGGCATTTCGTCCGGAGGGACCGATGACGGCACGGGGATTCTAATAAATATTCCATCTAATGCCGTCAGACGACAAAACAACAAATTCCATTGGATATCTACAGATCAATAAACAGAAATTAAACTCAACATTATTTAACAGAAAGCCTCAGCTCTCTCTCAGACAGGTGTTTAAGGTCACTTCGGTGAAAGTGGTAGAAAACATCGGAAAATACTGAAAAAAGGATTTCGTGATTTGATACGAAATATCGTCACCTTTTGACTGTTTCACATCGACAACCCCAGATGATTATTGATCACTTTGAGCAACAGAAATGCCAGCAGATGATGGATTATTCTCTCTTCATCATCACCATCATCATCACATGTTTGTCAACATACTGTCAGCTCGGTGTCTCTGGCTCTATAACCGGATATCACACATCTCTTATTCACCCTGATTCATTTGTATATCTAATCATACTTTGGGGAAATGAAGTACATATATATATATATATATATATATATATATATATATATATATACACACACACACACACACACACATATATATATATATATATATATATATATGTACTGCTCAAAAAAATAAAGGGAACATTTAAACAACACAATGTAACTCCAAGTCAATCACTATTCTAAATAAAATTGGCCATTTGCCATTTGGGAAGCAACACTAATTGATTGTGACTTGTTTTTTGGACATTATATCAAAGTTGGATCAGCTTGTACTGTGTTTTTCCACTTTAATTTTGAGTGTGACTCCAAATCCAGACCTCTATGGGTTAATAAATTTGATTTCCATTGATTTTTTTTTTTTTTGTGTAATTTTGTTAAAAATCATTAAACTATGTAAAGAACAAGTGACATATCAAATGGAAATATTTAATTCATTCAGATCTAGAATGTGTTATTTTAGTGTTCCCTTTATTTTTTTGAGCAGTGTATATAGTGTGTATGCATACATATACAGGACTGTCTCAGAAAATTAGAATATTGTGATTAAGTTCTTTATCTTCTGCAATGCAATTAAAAAACAAAAATGACATACATTCTGGATTCATTAAAAATCAACTGAAATATTGCAAGCCTTTTATTATTTTATTATTGCTAATTATGGCCTACATCTTAAGAAAACTCAAAAATCCTACCTCACAATATTAGAATATCATGAAAAAGGAATTTTTGTTTTTTTAATTGCATTACAGAAGATAAAGAATTTCATCAAAGTATTCCAATTTCATATATATATATATATATATATGCATACACACACAAAACTATGCACGTCATTGGTTCCTGAAATGGGGTGATGCACTCTGCTCTGTGCCGTCCCCGAATTGCGTCTCACATGAAACCCCTGTTCCATCATGACAGGAAAACAGCAGGGGGATTGGAGGCAGCGACCACTGACACGCCAGAGGAGCCAGGACGCATCAGTCAGAAGAAGTGGAGCTTACATGCCGTCCTTCTCCTGCAATCCTGTCTGCCCTCATGCAGCACAGGCTTGTTTTGTTCCTCATCCACCTGCCTGGTCCTCTGACCCTTCTCAAAAAAAAAAAAACTGTGAAAACTGCAGCCCGCAGCACTGCTTTCTCTTAGCTCCTCCATCTCTGGCAGTGATGTCACGGTCAGAAACTTTGAACTTGAACTTCTCTGACTCTAAAATAAGGTTTAAGTTGCACGTACACACGCCGACCAACAAAAGCAGAAGATAAGAAAGTCTGGGTTGCAGAAAGGGCGAGACCCATAAATGCAGAATAAGTCACATGATTTTCTTTGCTGTTTATCCTGCACGTGAGAGAGTTGGGGTTCACCCTGGATCGATCTCAGGGCCACAAACAGTATAGAGACGCACGACTGTTCACTTTCATTCACATGTCTGGACAATTTAGGGTCTCCAATGAACCCACTGCATGTTTTTGGACCTTGGTGGGAAACCGGAGAACCCTGGGGAACCCCAGGTAGGCACTGGGGGAGAATCTATTGACCAGTCAGAATTGAAGCAGGGACTTCTTGCTGTGAGGCGAAAGCGCTAACAACTGTGCCGCTGTGCTACCTTGATCTGCAAGAGTTTCAACATATTTGGGTGAATCATCCATTTTAGGTCCTTACAATAATAATAATAATAATAATAATAATAATGATAACAACAACAACAACAACAACAACAACAATAATAATAATAATAATAATAATAATAATAATAATAATAATAATAATAATAATAATTGCAACTCAAGAAAATATTTAGAACCAGTAACTCGCTTATTCATGTTTGGACAATCTAGTGCAGGGATGCTCAATACGTCGGCCGCAATCTACCAGTCGATCACAAAGGTAAAACTGCTAGATCGCATGACATTAAAAAAAAAATAGGCGTCAGCCAATCATCCATCGCATCACTTGATTGATATACAGGGCAGCCAGTCAGATGACTTCTGATTTTTTTCTGACACTGAGGTCACGTGGACAAACAACGGCGCGAATTGCAGCAAAACTAACAAGCTAGTTACCTCCAATTATTAGCCCTCTGTTTTTTCTCTTAAACTTAAGAAAAGGCATAAAATGAGTGGGGCAGCTGGACCAATTAGGAAGACAAAAACTTTCATAGGGAATGGAAGGAGGACTTTTTTTTCACAATGACATTTTCAAGTGCGTTTGCCTCGTCCGCCGGTCGAACATCGCAATACCAAAGAAGGGTAATGTGCAGCGGCATTTTCGGACCGTTCGTGGAAAATACGACACGGGCATCCCGCGGAAAAAGCGAGCTCAGAAAGAGAAAGGTGAAGGAACTAAAATCCCAGTTGTCCAGACGGCACTCGCTTTTCACGCAACATACTTCAAAAGCAAAAGCCTCGACCGAAGCATTGTTCCGGGCGAATCGTGTCATCGTTAATAAGGTCGGCTGTAAGCAGCCACTGTCCGGAATATGATTCAATTCAGTGCAAGTCATGAGAGAGAACTTGGGTAATTACAAAAAATGTACATCATTATTTTGTGTTGTGCAATATTGGCTCATGCTGTTATGCAAGGTACATCAACATACATTGTGCATATGTTAACAGTTAAGACGATTCATATTTCATTATATTTCTTATTCTTCCTCCTTTCTACTATTATCTATTACTGTTATGTTTTGTTTTTTTTTACTTGAAACTCTGGCACAACAATTTCCTTCGGGATTAATAAAGTTGTTCTCATCTCATCTCATCTCATATAAAGAATGTTTTGCTTTTTTGTTGTGGGTAGATCATTTTGACTTAGTTATTTTATGAGTAGCTTGAATGCTGAAAAAGTGTGAGCACCCCTAATTTAGGGTCTCTATTGAACCCGCCGCATGTTTTTGGACACAGATAGGGGGAGAGAACGGGGAATCCACACACATGAGATATTTCCACAAGGAGCCAGTGAACGCCTCGCTCTCGATGGCTGCTGAACGGAAACCGCAAAACCCGTGAGACTCCATTACGGCCAGGGGATGAAGACTATCTGCAGTGAATGCAAGCTCTTGGTCAATATTCCACAGGAGCCGCAAGATTTTCAGCTTCTGTACCCACATGCAGGTTCTGTTTTTATTACTTTCAACTAACGATGTACTTTTTAGGCCAAAAGGACTTTTCATCCACCGTTGTTGAGGATTTGTTATTTTGCAAAGTTCTAAATTTGCAGGCGACTCGCAACCACACGCTGCTTGTAAGAATTTAAAATGCGCCTGGTGTCTGGTTCCGGCAGGACCCGGTCACGGCCCTGACCCGGCCTTCCTGAGCCAGAACAATAGAAGGAAGAAAGCAACACCACGACTCAGTTTAGGCTTCAGCTTATTTGAATGTTTCTGCTGTAACGTTCACCTCCTCCCGGCCCTGGTTGAATCCGCGCTTCTATACCGGCGAAGTCACCGCAGCAAAACACATCTCGAGTGACTTGAAGCGACGGCATGTTTTCCACGCGCTGTGTACACATGATCTCGTGAGCGCGCCGACGCCAAACTGTGTTTTTCACACGGATGAAAAAGAGCACCTTCAGGCACGGTGTCTTCATTTGCAAAAGGCTTTCGGTCGCTTCCTTTTTCAAATCTAATTTACTTGCCGTCAGCAGAAACGTGTTAACTCGAGTCAGGAGTTTTGTTTTTTTTTTTTCCAGTGCAGATATGTGAATCTCCCTGAGGTTTTTGTCGGTCCGGAGGAAAATAAACAATGACGTTTCAGAAATAATTCAATTGTGTCAAGTCAAACAAGCGAGATGCAATCTCACGGATATATAAAAACAGATTCCACACACACACACACACACACACGCACACATAAAGAAGTGAAAGAGAGTTTAATAACACAAAAATGTGAACCTCCTCGTTCAAGTCAATCATCATGCAGCTCGCCGTGCAAGGATTATCTGAACACGCTCAACTGAGTCATTACAGCCCACCACAGTTTTCCTCCCTCTTTTCCATCTTCAGCTCTCCCCAGACAATGGCCCTATCTCTCTCCTGTGAACTCCGAAACACAGAAACACGTCCGACGTACACACACACACACACACACACACCCACACACACACACGGACGCCGCTCTTCTCTCCCATTCCTGAGAGACACGTCTCCCACCGACAATCGCCCCTTCTTTGGGCCCGTCTCGCTATCTTCGGGAACATTTGAAATCACTCCCGGAGATGCACGTTGTCTTCGACCTTCATGAATTGCAGTCTCTAGCACCCTCTTGTTTCATTTTCCTCATTTCTCTTCCTTCGTGGTCCTCCATTATATCCCTGTATCTTTATGTGGGGCATCTCCTCCGCCAACGCACCGCCTCCCCCCCTTTCACAAAACCCGCACATTGTCCAGCTCACCTCTTTATTCTCTCATCCCTTTTCCCTTTCAGCCCCTCTTGGCTGGCACACTGTTGACTGTCTCGCTCCATCTCTCCTTCACGGGTGCAACGGCTCTCAGGGATTGATGTTTAATGAAGCCTTCGCACGACGTAATCCTCGATGAGGGACGTCTATGTAAATGCGGCCCCGTATTTGTGTGCAACCTGAAACATCCACACCTCCTCGTTTCACTGAGTCACCCTCCGAATGTTTTCCTCGCTCATTCAACTTGCAGCGGGCGGCTTCCGGAGAGTTGTCATCCCGATAAATACTCAAACGCATGCATTGGCACGCACCGCCGTCTCTTTTGTACATAAAACGCGACCAGACTTTGATAGCGGCGTGTTTATGGGCCGGAATGCAACATTTTGGTGAGCGGGCTAAAGCATGTTCAAAAGCATGTAGATGAGCTGGAGCTCTAATCACCGCCGAGCCCGGTGTGGGCACTTGAAAGCGAACGGGCCTGATATCTCCTCTCCCCATACATGGGCACCTCTCTGAAATCTTTATTATGGTAATGTCTGCGCCGCCGCGAATAACAAGCACACGTGCACGCCGAGACATACACAAACTTGCATAGAGGAACACTTAATTCTCAGCAGGCTGCGTTTTCTTCAAGGCTCACAGTCGAAAGCAAGGAGGCTTTTTTTTTTTTTTTTTTCGGTGGGCGGGGTTGTTTCATCCCGGAAAGAACAAGCAGGTAGGGAGCGCATATTTTTGCAATCGTGCCCAAACTGGGGCTGCATGTAAGGACGCAGATTCGCTCCGACTGCAGAAGTAAATAGTCGGAGTTGAGGTCGGGTGAGCGAGAGCGAGCACAAAGGATGGAAGTGATGCGTGATGAGGAGTGACAGTGACGAGAAAACTCTTCGCCAGATGGAAGGAGGCGACTTCATGCCTAACCTGCCAGAAGATGTTGTCGATGGTGTTGCCGAGAAATCCCTCCCGGTTGTCTGACGACAGAAGTTTGGGTCCCAGTATCGTCATGAACTCCTCAAAATCCACCTGGCCGTCACCTGCAGCCACACACACACACACACACACACACACACACACACACAAGGAAACAATCAGACCGGCGAAATGGGGAATCAGAGAAAGGGAAACAGACAGCGAGGCCGGCAGACCGCGGCTGAATCAGGCTTTTTATGCTGAGGTTTATTTGTTTGCCAAAAACGGCAAAGTGCCCCGAGACAGATCAACAGATGGATGTGCCCTCTTCCATAAAGCAACATCCTGCACCATCAGCGCCGACTCACCTTTTCCAGTCGATCGTGCGCATCTGCGCAACTGCATTCTTATCTGTGTTTGCTCAATCTTCTTTTTTTTGATTGCGTTTTTTTCTTTTCATCTCACACTAAGAAAACAAACTATGAAGCGCGCGGCAAAGCTAACTTAACAAAGAGGCCGCCCGTGTTTGCACGGTGTACCACAGCAAAGCAAGCAAGCGGTAATAGACGCTGCACGTGCTCGCAGAAGTTTGCCCCATAAACCGCGTTACTGGGACTCATTATGCTATACGTCGACAATATTCCTCATTTCACAGCACTACCCGTACTTCTGGGCTTTTTAATTATTTCCTCGGCGTATTAGCAGATGTAGCGGGGAGTCTTTGCGAGTGTCTCGTTTTAGTCGGATGACACCGAGTCTCGGAGTCTGTAATTTCTAAGAGCTATGTAATTTGGCGTTAATTAAAGTGGGTATAGAGACAGCTTAAACTATACGTGCAATTAATGACTCCCGTTGCTTTGCTTTTACGAGGTGCAGAGCCGATGTTAAATATTTCTCCGGGTCAGCTTGCACCTCAAGTGGGGGGAATTACATTTTTCGATACAGCGAGTTCACGCCGAATCACAGAGCTCTGTTTTTTGCCACGGAAAACATGACGAGGGAATTATGCCAAATTAAGCGGTACCACGAATTACAGCATAAGTTTGCCGTTCCAAAAAAACAGACGGCAGTTTCTCTAACAGTACAGCTTTGGATTAACATATTACATGTTAAATGTTAAGCCTACTTTGTCTAAAACCTGAGGGAGGGATAAGAAAATATTACCAGAGATCAGCGGATTAAATTTTCTTAAGGAGGGCTTTCATGACATTAAATTAATCGTCTGAAACGCTTGCGCAGGCTCTGAGAAACCTGACAATAATTGAGGATTTTTTTTTTTTTTGTTCCAAAGCAAGTGTGCCAGGTTGCGCCTTATTAGCAACGCCACGGACACGACATAAAGCCAGACATGGGCATGTTCTCTTCCCCGAGCGAACGGAAACACGGCTCTCGGAGAGACCTTTGCTATTTACCAGGATCCACGGAATCGAGACCGGCCCACCAGAATCTGTTTAAAAACCTTGTTTGTGATGCTGGGACCGTCTCCGAGTAATTGGAGTTCTCTGTGAAGCAAGAGCCGAGGCTGGGTTTAAGGTGTAAGGAGCAGAGAGTCTCTTTTCTCTGAGGAAATTCTATTTTTTGACAATTGACCACCTGCTAGCCTTGGAGGTAGCTGGGCAAAGGACAGTTTGAAGGTTGGTGTAATTCTGAATGCCGTTCAGGCAGAAAGTAATGAAAAACATTAACTTCGGGGGTTTGATGCTATTAAACGAGATTTTTTTTTTATTTGTGTAACAATAAAATCCACATATGGCTGGTTTGTTTTGATGAGAAAATAATAAAAAAAAAAAAGAACATCCTCACAAACTCTCCTGACAATTCATCACTTTAGTTTTTATTTTCTGAGCTTGTTGCTCGTGATCGTTCCCCAGAATGGTACTTACGGTATGCGGCGGTTATTTGAGACAAAAAGCGGAGTGTGGATTTTAACAAAAAAAAAAAAAAAAAAAAAAAAAGAACACAAACACAAACAGATTGTTTGTGTTTGAACTTGAACTCCTGCGCGTCCCTGTGGAGAAACTCACCGTCCATGTCCAGTCTCTGCATGATGATGGCCAGCTCCACTTCACTTGGCATGTAACCCAAGGAGCGCATTGCCATACCCAGCTCCTGTTTGGAGATGAAACCATTCCCATCACGATCCAAAACACGAAACGCCTCACGGATCTCTGCACGGGCAAACAAAGAAAAATCATGTCACAATGCTGTGAACCATCCTGCTGTATTTCTTTTGTTGGGGGTTGAATAAAAGAAGGACACCTTGAAAACACATTGGTCACATTTTGGATGCAGTGCATTTAGATCCTTTTTAAATGATTCCCATGTATTTGCGATGAGATGAGAAGGGCAACGATTATTAGTTACAAACCTTTCGTAAATATATCCAATGGGTTTGAAATATATAAAGCACATTATACATTCGCTCATTTATTATCTGCACCACTCATCCTTGCAGTCAAGGTTGCAGGGGCGTAAGTTTGCATCCCTGCGTTTATTACGCAAGAGGCGGGGTCACCAGTGGTTCACAGGGATGGAAATAGAGACAAGCCACCATTCACTCTCTAATTCACACATTTGGGTGATCTAGGGTCTCCAATGAACCAACATGTATGTTTTTTTTTGGACTGTGGGCCGAAAACAAAGAACCCGGACGAAACTAGTGCGGAACATCTGTTCCTGTTTGAACAGGAGCGGCCGGAATAGAACCAGGGACCTTCTCGCTATGAGGCGGAAGAGCCAACCACTGTGCCGCCCACAGCGCAAAATATATTTTGCAAAAGTTAAAACACAGACTGTTTGTCTGCGGGAGTTCGGGGGTTGACACAGATTGGTGCAAGTTTGGAAACAAACACTATTTGGGGGCTCCTGACAGTAAACTGAAGAATCATTATCACTTTGTATCTGTGTCTGGAGTAGTGCCTCTGGTGTGAGTAAACAATATACCGCTCACTCACATTGTCCTTATCATTAAATACGACAGGAGAAAAAATTCAGTATGGGATTATTAATTCAGAGTCAATTCCCCAACAGACATCACTTGCAAACCAATTTTTAGCATCCAACCCACCAGTGGCTCCATCTGTTGTTGAACTGTCCTGTCAAAAGCACCTGGGCTGCTAGCATTTCTGTTGATACGACATGCAAAATATGCTAACGGTTGCATTTTAGCAGTAACTCCACTGCGGCTTCCACTTTATACCAATTAGGTCAGTCAGTTTTTTTTTTTTTTTTTTTTTTGTCATCTCTCGTTTTACATCCCGCTGTAGCTGTAGTTTGGCTGCAGCTTGCACCGTGTACTGATTCAGTCAGTCCTTCTGTAAACTCTCTGTTTATTGGCTCGAGGCAGGAACCGAGGATTTGCATTTTGGTCTGAATTTAATTCGTCATTTTTGGGGTCTGTGGATGTAACCGACCGCATGAGATGTGACTTTCGCCTGATACATCACCGGTTCATTTATGATGCTTTCTCTCGTGGATTAGCCACTGTGTGGCTGTTGTTGCTAAGCGCAGCCGTCACGTTATCCTTTGCCTATGCAGGTTTATTCCGGTGAGACGCGAATCACTGTCAAAGCCCTGAAAACTCTTGTGCAAGTGGAGCATAGAACTAAACGTATAAATATAAGAACTACCACAAGCCACGGCCAAAAGACGACTCCACTTTCTGAGTGAGCGCCCTGAACAGGAGCCCATTTGGATTTAAGACAGAGAAACAGCTTGTCCTGAATGGAGCTCGGATATACAGAGGCACGATAGAGGAAATCAAATTTGAGTGGCATTGCAAGCGAGTAAGGCCATAAATCCAGTGTTTGGGAGCTCAGAGAACAACAAGAATTAGTGAAAAGGAGTATTTAATGGTGCCTTTAAGTACTTTGCTCCTAAAAAGATGTTTCTGAATGCAGAATATGAAATCTCAACTAACTCTTGACCCCCATGTGTCGTCTCTGAGCTGGTCTTCCTCCTGCTGATCCTCCTCCTCCCTAGTCTTTAAACAATCTTTTGCAGGCCACTTAGTTTCCACGGTCTAAGGGGATCGAAACCTTTTTACCTCCCGTCTCCAACTTTCAGCGAGTGACTCGGAAAAAGCGTTAAAAAACCTCGAGGTGTTCCCTTGAGGCGGAACGGGGAGAGACTGATAAGCCTTGCCACGGGCCGGGTGTGTGTCCTGTCCTTCACGAACACTGCAGCTGACCGTTCCCAGCTGTCGCGTCAGGAAATGAATGCGCAACCTTTTCTGGACGCAAAAGGCATTAAAACAGCGCTTTGTGCTCTGAATCGGTTCGGCAGCCTCCAAAATGAGGTAGATCTCCGGTTCGATTCCCGGCTCCTCCTCGCCTGCCGTGGCGTTGCTGAGCGAGACACCGAGCCCCTGACTGCTGTTCAGTAGCTGCCTTCTGCTCATGGTGCATCCATAATGGGTTAAATGCTGCGGTCAAATTTTACTGATGTTGCGCTCTGTGTATAACTGAATGTGACAATAAAGGTCTCTCTCTCTCGCACTTCTTCTTGGAGTGCGGGTCGGGGGGTTCTGCTTCACGCCTAAGCAACATCCAGTGCAGTCACATCTTCCCCGAGAACTGTCTGTCAGGCTAAGGATGATGCAACTCGCTTTTTAAGAGTTTTGTATGATCAAAGTGGTCGTGGAATGCTAAGGGTCAAGGCCCAATGACAGATGCAGTAATTTATTGCTGTGGCGACTGCAGTCTGGAGAAGATTAGATTTGCATGAGATTAGATACAACTTGATTGTCATTGCACGTGTACAAGTGCAGGGCAATGACATACAGTTTAGCATCCAACCAGAAGTGCAAAAAACCAGCAGGTGCAACGGAGTTAGTCAATGCTGGGCGTGATAGGAGGTAGCTAGAACTGGCCTCTAGCTAGACTACCGTGTGATACATGAAGTCTGGACGTGAGGTTTCCAGTCAACCTCAACCCCTACAGCTGTTAACCGTTAGCTTACTAATGCTATGGATCTGTTAAGGATGATAAGAAACAGCCAGATTGCTGAACTCTTGAATATCCGGGCCTTTACTCAGATGCCGTGCGTGCCGACAGCCATACGAGTCGCACCATATGGATTGTGAGCATCAACTTGATGGCAAACAGCAGTTAGGACCGTAAGCGCCTCCAGACAACTGATTTACACCTGCTTCTTGGAAAGTACACAAAACCACGCGTCAAAGAATGAGACTTCAGCTTTGCCTCCGGATTTAAAGTCCACACATAAAACAACGGAAAAAAACAGCTTGCTCCGAGGCATCACAGCATACATGGAAACAAAATATGTGGTCTCTCACATTACCGAGTTTTCTAACTCATTTGCAAGAATACATCAGCTTTTCTGGTAACTTCAGGTAAGCCAACTTCTTTTTCTTGTCGCTGAGCAGACTATATTAGCTGCATCGAACCTGGCGCCTATTGGCTTCACAACTCAACTCCTTGACGTCGACCAACAGCGGCCGAACCTTCATTCACCGCTATCTGACCTGTGCAAAGAAGGGAGCAATCTAGAAGTGGATATTTCTCCGCTGCAACTCTGGCAGCTTTTCTCGATGACTTGACACGGTCGTCTAAAGAGACCGGCTTTGTCGTTCACCCCTCAAACTTCCTCACGCGGAGTTCAAGCATATGCTTCCGCGGTGACGTCGCCACGTGCTAAAGGTTGTTCCAAAGTCAGGGACCTGACACTTATTCATGCTCGGCAGTCTGTCACAGGTCCTTTCTTCAGGATCCGCTGGACATGGTCTGCACTCAGCAAATTAAAGATGATGTCAATGGAGTGCTCTTGGAGGCCAAGCAGCAAAACCAGCGGTGTGTGTGTGCGTGTGTGTGTGGGGGGCGGGGGGAGGGATTTCCTCCTTTGTCTCCTCCACCTGAGGAGGCTCCAACCTGAGATGGGCTTTTGCTAAAGTTCTCAGTGCGGGAAGGTGTTGTTGTTGTTGTTGTGCTCAATCCTGTCGACTTCCACTCACCGTCTACCCTTGAAGATGGTGTGCAGCTTTATCGTCTCGTTATCTTTCGGTCAACTTCAGAAATCACTAACCCCATGGTGTCGATAGAACTCTCCAAGCTGGATTAAAGGTCACTGGGGTTTCTCGCCTGGCAGTCATGACTCAAGCCAGGAAGGAGGAGGGGCTTTCTGTATCTCCGCTGTTGATATATACGCCAAACCAAAACTAAAAAAATAGCAATCTAATGAGGTTGCCTGTGCATCTTGGCAAGGATGGAGATTTTTGCACAGTGAATATAAGATGGGGAGTTTCCTGAATCACCTGACTAACATGGAGTGTATTTTCTTTGCAGTGCTGATCACTTGCTTAATAACAGCAGAGTTCAATTAATGTGTAATGGAGGCGTGTTTTTTTTTTCCCTACCACAATGACTTCAGGTTTCTTCTCACACAATTGGAACGAAATCATTTTATTGTTGTTTGAACCTACTAACAAATCTCCAAACCAAACATCTGGTTTGGCTCCAAGAGGACAAAACCGAACTTTACTTCCAATGTTCCTGCGAATCTCACTCGTCTCAAATTTTTCGTCTCCGTTTCTTGTACGGAGTAAAGAAAATCCAGGCAGCCCTTCACTGCCAGGGCTCGAGATATTGCAAGTGAAAAAAAAAAAAATTGATCTTTAACAAAAAAATGCATACTTTGAGATTATTTAAAAAGGGAAGCGATACATCCTGGGCCGTAGTTATACCTCAAGGATGCATGTAATTCCCTCTCAAATGAAAGCATAACAAATGTTTTTAAAAGGTGACTCCGCAGCGTTTCTTATTAACGATTCATCAAATGTAGACTTTACAGAAACCTTCGGCTCATGAAACGCTGCGGTGTTACAGCTTTCGGCTTCGCCGTTTGACTCATCGTTTTACAGCGGGGATTTTACTGCAACACTTTAGACGTCTTCGTTCACAAACAAAGCTTTAAAAACTACTCGTGTGAAATCGGCAAAGAACAGAAAGACGGTTTTCTGGTGTATATAGATTAGTGCCTAGAAACTAAAGAGATATTTTGTCAGGTAGGTAGAAACACCCTGTTAGATGAATTTGGTCTTCTTACTCGGCTTGCCAACACAGCTGCCAAAAGCGAAATTCATTTGTAATAAGTTCATTTTAGTCATTAAGAAAGGAGTTTTTATTCTTGTCGAAATCTTCTTGTCATGGCAACTGGACTTGAATTTTTTCACCCGAAGACGTTTCACCCCTCACCCGAGAGGCTTCTTCACTTCTAATGTTCTAATTCAGTTCTAATTAGAAATGAATTTCTTAAAGTGAAGAAATTCAAGTCCAGTTGCCACGTCAAGAGTTCACCATGACCTGGATGACTGAGAACCTCCACAAACACGAGGAGTTGTTATGTTAATAGCCAAAATAGAAATTAAAATACTTGGCAACAGAATTTCAGCATTGGCATTTGAATCATTTAACAAAGCCGCACACACAAATGTATTTATTTTCTGCGCTGAGAGAAGTTGTTCGGGCGCGAGGTTACGTTTCAGTAGATGGCGTTTTATGAATGTCACGCTCGCGGCTCTGCTTCCTCCCACAAGTTCAAGTCGCCTTCCAAAACACCAGCAACTGCAATACTAATTTCTCAAAAAGATTTTTTTTTTTTTTTTTTGTGTGTATGTGTGTGTGGAAATGATGAGTCCTCTTTGGCTTAATGAAGGTGCCAGATCTGAAACACTCACATGAATCAGTTTTTAATGCTGTGAACAAACATCGACTAAGCTGAGAAATAATATAGTTGTAAAAACCCAGGAACTTCTCTTGTCTGTTTCGAACGCTTCTTAATAAATGGCGTATAAAAAAACGGTACCCGTGTTAATTGCAGATTTTTTTTTTTCCAGCACTGGAAGTGCTATAGCTTTTCTTTCAGTGTTTTCAAGGTTGGGGTGACCCTCCCCTCCCCCGTTTCCCTTCCTTTAACTCTGCTAGCCACTGTTACCTCTTTTGACACTTATTATATCTTACAAATTCAGACGGGGAAGCCCCGACCCCCTTCGTACAGCACAATCCCCACCAGCGTAGCCAGGAGCCATTCCAACAATATCTTCTCCCACTGAACTCTTTCATCTAATTTAAAACGATAAAAGAAAAACACACACCGACACACACACACGCACACATACAGCTCAAGAGGAATCTATCTTCTCATGCAGCTGAATTTCTGAAACCACAGAGGACAGTCTTACAAAATCCCCTGGTCGATCTCAGGTCAGCTAATTACTGTCTAATCATCGGGCACCATCAGAGTGGATGTAGGAACGAGTGAGGGTGGAGTTTGGCGGGGTGCGAGCCGGGGGCGGGCAGGGGAGGATCAAATTAATCAACATTATAAAGGCCGCCGAGACAGGAGGGACGGCGCGAGTCTTTATTCAGTGTCTTCCCGCGGACGTGAAATTGTGTTCTCTTGATGGCGATACCTCACAGGTGTCATTTCGGCGGGACCCCCGGCCAGACGCTCGCGGGCGAAACGCGATTGAGAAGACGAATAACCCGCCGCGCGGAGCGAAAGTAAACCGTGACTTCCCCCAAGACTAATCCTTTCCTTAATTTGAGCGATGCATTTTGCATGAACTTCGTCTTTTTCAATCTCTCTCGGGCCTCTTGTCATTAATATTTTCTCCCTGACACACCGCTCCATCCTTCCTCTGTGTAAAAGTCAGTTTCAGATCTGTCTCGCTCCCGTCTTTGCTCCGTCAGCCGCATTAGAGCCGAGGTTCAGTCGCAGTCCCCATCTAAGCCTTTAAATATCTCCCACGGCTGATAACTAGACTTGAGCACCGTGCCGCCGTTTCCCTTTTCTCACCGCTAAATAAAGCCAGTATCAGAAGCAAAGGATTGGGGACTGCGGGTGAATGTGCAGTCTTCCCAAAGCAAAGGGAGATATATTTGTATGCAGCTCCACGGCAAAGAGTGCATTTTCAGTGGGGTACAAATGCACCGCTCCCTTATGGATCACTGTGTAATGCCTGCGTGCGCGCCTGCGTGCGTGAATGTGCAGCCTGTATGCTGTTTTGTGTTCCGAGGCCCCCCCGGGAGGACGGTGCATGTTCTTACCGTGATTGATGAAGAGCCTTAAACCGGGGAAGAGAAAAACGGTGATCTGACATGGGGGTGATTAACTAGCCTTCTATCTACGGCAACAGATGATCCTGGAAGAACCTTCAGCGTCTCTCTGAAGCGGGATTTGGACTTTTCAGATGCTGGCAGCGAAATACCAAGAATGTTTCGTCCACGCCGAGCGATCCCCGTTGGTCGCTTCGGATACGGGTTGAGATATTGCCTTATCATAACGTCTGGAGTCCCGCCGTCCAGATTCAATTTATGTAAGGGCTTTCCATAGGTCCGGACCGCTCTACCCTTCACGGCGTCCTTGACAAACAAAAACACGGAGGCGTAACGGCGGCATGTTGATGAGACATTTCACTTACTGTCTGAGCTGTGCTCTGCTACCGCGAGCGTTTCAGTGGACCGGGTTGAGTCAAGTTTTGCATGAGGGACATTGGATTAAAAGATTTATGCTACAAAGTGCTTCATACCAAAGCTCATTCGCACAGACAACAATAGGCCACATGCATAAACGCAAACAAACAGCCTCGGTTAGAAAACGCACACTCGCTCTCTTCCTCCTCACTCAGCGACGGGATTAGCCCCCGCCGCCACCGCCATGGCAACCCGTGTCGGAGAAATATGAACTTTGTGAATGGAAAATGATTTGTTTATACACGGAGCGCGCGAGAGATTATGTCAGATAATCTGGAATATATGGTGTTTATTGGGATCGCTCAGCATGCGCTGTCATTAAAACTCCGACTGATAGTCGCGCAGGCTGAGAGGAAGCTGCCAGTCTTTCCAAATAAACTAATGCATTATTCAAAGGTATTACTGTATAAATGTGTTCACTTCGAGATTTGGCGAAATACTTCTCTACGTCAAGTCTTTAAGGGAACAATCCGACTCCTGAATTCCGATATCTAAACAGTCGGCGCGGCGAGATTTGTCCGACGCCGTCGTCCGAAGCCCGAAATGAAACGAAGAGGTTTCAAAAGGACAACTAAAGAATTGTGAAAGCTTTTGCTGAGAAGTAAAAATGGGGAACTTGGTGAAAAGAGTGTTGCATACTCCAAAGTCCATGTCCACAAGTAAATAATAAGTAATTCGATTCAGGGGCTTTGGATTTTCCTGGAAGGAACATCAAAAAATTTTAGAAGTTTAAAAAAAAAAAAAGGGGATATACTGCTTTATTAGTCATATTTTACATTAGTTCTCTGCGTCACAGCAAGAAGGTCCCCGGTTCAATTCCTACAGGGGAGCCTCTCTGTGCAGAGTCTGCATGAGTTTCTGTTAGTGCCATTTTCCATTTTTTGTAATTTTGTCTCAGATTTGGATATAATATTATTGCATTATATTTTGGTGATTGTTGATTATAGCATAATTATTAATAATTACTTTACTGTATTTAATTTTGCTTTTTTGTTGAGTACATGCTTATTCATGGCATATGTATTTATGTTTATGTTAACCAAATAAGGTTCGGAGCGGGCGCTGAGCTATGACGTGATCAGTTCAAATGTGTAAAAAGGTAAAACTGTTGGATACCGTGTGATTCAGTAAAAGACGGAGCGAACACACTGTTTTCTACCGTCGTCAACAGTAAACACGTGTAGAGACTCGTTCTTTCCGTCTAAGAGTGGTTAAATGAGTGAATACTTTGGCAAATACGTAGAAGGAACTTTAGCCACTATAGTTTCCTCCCACTGTCCATAAACACCAGGTTCGGTGGAGACCAGAAATGGCCCGGATGTGAACGAGAAGGTGAATGGTCGCAGGCCTCTAGATGACAAGCGAGCGAACGGTTGCACGTCTCTATATGCGGCTCGGTTGGCGCCCGGTTGTGGATGAAGCTCGCCTCTCGGCTAATGACGGCCGGGATGGGCTCCGGCGCCGCTGCAACCCCGAGTGCAGGATAAGCGGGAGAGCTAATGAACGAATGAGTTCTTGAAGTCACACAATGAAAGGACTCTACTTTTACGCAAGAAGAGAGGATAAAGATGGTGTCGGAACACATATTTGACCCTGTCTCGTCGCTGTTTAAAAATCTTGAAGGATACAATACAATAAATCGCCATTTCATTTCCTCTTCCTTTAAATCATGGAGCTGCACGTCTACAGACGAGCCCGAGTGTCTCTATTATCGACGTTTGCGCGGGACAATTACAACATGTAAATGAGGACCCGGTCCTTCCTGTCCCACCCCCCAAATCGATACATTTACGTCTTTTGTGAAATGTTTGTTCATTTCAACCTCGTCTTTCTCTCTCTCTCTCTCAAGCCTCCATTCACAGCAGATCATTAGAATTGATTATATTCCTCAGGCAGCGGGACGGGAGGAAGCGCCGCCGCATGCTGTCATGAAGTGGCAATACTTGCGCGGTGAAACCATAATTGCAGGTGCCTGGAAGTCTACCTCACACACACCTACACGTAGCTCCACCCACCGCCACCCAACACGCTCCCCCAGCACACTCACCTCCCAGCTCCTCCGTGGAAATACTGGTGAGCTGGAAGGCCTCGCTGCCCTCCGTCAGGGAGCTGCTTAGATAGTTGTCTGGATAGAGCAGGCCCGCCCGCACATGGTGGAATGGCATCTTCTCCCTGCTGAGCACACACACACACACGCAGACACGCAAGCGCACGGAAACGCACTCACGCATGCGTGCACACAGACACATACATGCAATCTAAGTAACTTAATGTGTGTGTGAGTGCAAAAAAAAAAAAAAAAAAAAAAAAGCGGGGGGTGCTTGTGTATTCCAACTCTGTCTACCAGCACGGTCATGAGCCCGTTTTAGAAACACAAGCTCTTGTGAAGGGGAAGCGTTGCCTCCCCTTCCTCCCTCACCCCCCCCCCGCACACAGAAACTGCTGTCTCCTTGTGGAAGAATCACAGTGACAAATTATGTAATCACATTATAATTCAATGCGGCCACAAAAAAAAAAAAAAAAAACAGGAAAAAAAAATCCTCTCTTATTGTTCTGATAAATATCAGCACAATCCGTATTATCCTCCAGTCGTTCACCCGTCGTTCTTCTTCTCCCGCTCCCTCTTTGTTCCATCTCCGAGGTCCACAAAGGAGAGGCGGTAAGTCCCGTTTACATGCCAGCGTTTCTTCTGACCCCCCCCCTCCCTCGACCGCCCGCCGCCCCCCCCCCGACGTCCTGCGAGAGGTCGGAGCGATGCTCGGGATGTTCCCGGGAGGGGGGGGTTTGGGTTTTCCCGGCGGTAACGTGTTGGCATTCCGGCACTATGCTTCATTTGGAGGTCCTGCTAGAGAGAACGCAGGAACCCAGACGAGGTTATTGGGGGACAGACAGAAAAACCGGGGAGGAGGGAGTCGGCGGCCCGGGTGGAGTTAGTGTGAGCTGCCAGACGCCGCAGATAAAGGCCCCGGAGTGGGGCTGCTTCTCCTCTTCTATTCTTTCTTCCCCTCCTTTTCTGTCTCCGTTCAAATCCATCCTTTCTTCTCATCCCCCTCTCATATTCACACCCCCTTCTCCTCTCCTCCACTCCTCTTTCTTCCCCTCCTCTTACTGTCCCCCTTTCATCCCCCTTTCTCCTCTCCAATCCCCTCCTCATCCTTCTGCTCTCCTCGTCCTCTCACCCTCCGTTCCTCTTTCTTCTCCTCTCCTCTCCCCCACTTCTCCTCTGTAATTCAATCATTTCAGACCTTAATCCTTTGTATATCTCAGAATCAAAGTCAACAGAGGAAAAGGACGTGGGTGGTGGTAGAAGAGGGGAGGGGGCGATGGGGGTCGGCGGGGGCGCCGAACCAAAGGCGCCGTTAAAGGTTAAGAGCCCGGGGATGCGGGGAAGTCATCTTGAGCGAGCGCCCGGTGTGAAGACGGCGGCGGCTTCGCGAGACAAGAGATCGAAAGGAGAGGCGACGCGTCGGTCCGTCCGATTCCCGGTCCCGCACCCGTCCCACCTGTGCGTTAAAGGTACTCAGGTCGCCATGGCAACACTCATCGGCTCTGCGGACATTCGTCCCCGGCTAACGGGACGCGAACCCGCCGAGGCGCGTTTCAGTCCCGCTTTCCATCCCGCCTTTCGGCCTGGAAGGGAATAGCGGACGTTAACGTCCCTGATGAAATTCAACTGAAGATGTGTGAATTAATGTCTGAGTCAGAGGAGACGGCTGGCAAACACGTAACATGCATCTCTCCGATGGCGTCGGGTGTTTAAATACGCCACGGAGCATTGTGGGAGACGCATTTGTGTTTCCTCGCTGTGAAACATTTGGCTTTCTGGCGGCCGCGTGCATCCAGACATACGGTTGGCCAATGTGTTGCTAGGTTGCGCGCGGATACTGTGGATTCTTTTTTTTTTTTTTTTCTTTAAGATCATTTCCACCAAACGAGACGGTGTCGTCGATCTGTTTTACACTCAAAAAGGTGAAAGAACCCATTAGTGCACAAATAGAGGAAAGTAAAGGTGAAATCCTTCAACTCCCAGAATCCAAAACACCTCAGTAATTATTTCGGCGCTGCGGAGATGAAGAGGAAACATGAGCCGATATCGATATTAGAATGTATTTTTACAGTCCATCTGCTCTCACAATTGTTCCCCTGACGAAAACGCCCACTCGCTCGCGGGCAAAGCGGCAGGAAATACACAAACACGCATCAAACTTAGCGGTGGATTCTTCCTCCAGTTTTTTTTTTTTTTTTTTTTACCTCCGTCTCCCTGTTTCTCCGCCAGCATATATTTTTGGATTGTGGTTTCTCGGCTTAGGAAATCGCAGACCGTCGCCGCGGAGACGTACGCGAGAGGCGACGGGGACGAGCCTCCGTCTGACGAGCCTTATTGGCTCGACCGGGCGCAAACGGATAGACGGAGCCGCGGCGAGCAGGTGGGCGGATATGAGGAGCCGACGGATCGACCCGCGGCCTTTGACCCGTGGGGTCAATCTGCACCCGAAGGATCCGGGTCTCTGTGTCTGCAGCGAGGGGGGGATCGGGATGGGTTTGAGCTCGCGGGGTTGCCGAGGGGAACGACGGATCCCGAGCCCGAAGCTGGGAAAAGCGTAGAGAGGAGAATCGTGTTTTTTGGTTGTTTTTTTTCCCCCCTTAACCTTACTCAACACGCAACGGAGACAAATGCATTGGAGAGAGGGAGAGAGAGGGGGGGGGGGTCACCGCCATGTTTGTCCCCAAAACATCACGCACGGACCAGAACCTTGCCGACGCGGAGATGGCGGTTGTTCAAAACTCGTAAAACCCCCGGTGCGCCGCGTTATCCCGGGATCCGCTCTTTGATAAGGTGGCAGGCGTTTAGGAAAATCAACCGTTTGTCGGTGATCCCTTCATGTCTCCCGCAGTTTTGGAGGGAAACGTTCCTGCCATCTGCCAGGAATAATGAGGAACCGCAGACCATCATTTGAAGCAGCGCTGTTGGATGATTGCCGCTCTGTGATTTGTCAAAGGTGTCTTAAAGAACAAGCCAAATAATGAAAATAAGGGGTGGACCGTTTAGAACATCAGAGAAGCACATGGGTTTCCTCTACAGGCGACGATGAAATGGCTTTCTATTGGATTTCAGGCTAAACCAATTTGATAGCAAACGTCTCCCGCGTCCGATTCGTGTCACCTGACTCCCCATAAAGTCACCTTGGGCAAAGACAGACGCCGGCCGTCGTTTCCCGAACGGAGGCGTCGGACGCGTCGCCTCTAGAGGTCAACCCGGGTCGTCCGGACGGCCTCCGCGGGTCACGACGCCCCTGGAGACGCCGACACGGGTGCGAATCCTCCGCCTCCGCTGGAAGATGACACTTGTCACTGCCGGAGGACGGACGGACGGACGGACGGGGCGGGAGGCGCGTTTATCTGCGGCGGATGGAGCGCAGCTGGACTCTCGGAGCCGCACGTCGGCCTCCACTTCGAAAAAAAAAAAAAAACACCCAAAGACGCCGATGTGGTGCCACCCGCCCCTGCACTCCCTCGTAGAATGCAGTTAGAGCGAATCCCCGGTCCTGGCTCGTCTCCCGGGTGCATCCATGATGGATGCCGGGTCACATCTGGCCATCACGCTTTACGACCGGAGAGTTTAGAGCGTCTGACCTGAAAGGGGGGGGATTCATCAAACCGCAGCCGGTCTCCATCACAGGCAACATCCGAGGGGGAGCTGGGGAGGGGGGGGCCGGGGCTGATGAAGCCATAAAGGGTTATTACACTGTGAGCGGTGGTAATAACACTGTAATAAGGCGACACTGATGGCTTTTGCGTGTGACCCATTATCACCTAATCGCGCCGATCGAAACCGCGCACGGAAACGCACTGTTTCAGTCGATGACTGTAAATGGGCGTCATTAACACACGCACCCGCCCTTGCATTTCTTACAACAGGTGCAAAAACAAAAACAACAACAAAAAAAAAAAAAAAAACACCCGCTCTGCGGTCCGTCCGCGGGTGGGTTCGCCTACCTGCCGGTGAAGCGTCTCACCGCCGCCACGGCGCGGGGTTCGGCACGGCTCGGTGGGAGCACCGCTGGCGGAGACGGAGAGGGTGTTTCCCCAAGCGCCGGGGTGCGTTCAGGCTCTTTGCATCCGCGCAGCGCCCTGGAGGAGTCCGACCGGCGGCCGGGGACGGACTCATTCAGTCCGCGGGGTCGCAGCGGCCCCGGGGGTTCGCCGGCGGCGGGGGCGCCGCGCACTTTGCGGGTAGTTTGTCCGTTTCCCCCACCCCAGAAAAAAAGGAAAAAAAAAAAAAAAAAAAAAGGATGATGACAACCCCCCCCCTTTTCCACCCCCACCCACCCACCCCCAAACACACACACCAGCCTCCTCAGCTGAAGCCCGAACCCACGTACGGCCTCCCGCCCGTGTCCATGCCACTCCGTGGACCGGGAGCGCAGAGGCGGATCCTCCGCGCCGTCCAGCCGCCCACGCCGGGGTGCGGGAGGGGGTTCCGGGGGGGTCCGGGGACCGAGCGGCGGTAAAGACGCGGTAACGGAAGGCGTTTGGGGGGCGGGAGCCCCTCCGGTGCGGTCGGTCCACGCTGCTCCCGGTGGCGCGGTCGTCCGGTTCCGGTAGTCCACGTGTGGGTGCCCGCGGCGGCGGAGGCGCGGCAGGCTGACTGGAGGTGAGCGGAAAATGCGCGACGACTGGAGGGTGGGTGGGAGGGCTGAGTGGGTGGGTGGGTGGGTGGGGGGGTGAGAGAGAGAGAGAGTGAGAGAGAGTGAGAGAGAGTGGGTGAGGGAGGGGCGTGGGTGGGTGGGGGTTGCAAGGTGCGAGCAATTAAGGTTTCAGTGGATCAGCAGCTGCAGGATCGCCCGGGGTGTGTATGTGTGTGTGTGTGTGTGTGTGTGTGTGTGTTTTCATTTACCACGTCTTCACAGCTTTAAGAGTAATTGATGACCAATTATGGCTCTTAGGAAGTGACATCAGACGCGGTACTTAAATGATGCAGTAACACCCCACAGCCAGCCCACACCCGCAGCCTCATCTTCCCATCAACTAAATGTGATGTTTTCTTTTTTTTTCCCTAGTTTTCTCCACTGGGCTCCACCTGTCACCCCCCAGCCCCATCCAGTAGCAGCGGTCTGCGTGTGTTGGAGCCCCCCCACCTCCACCTCCACCTCCACCCCCACATCCCCGCCAAAGGAGAAAAAAATCGGATAATAAGAAAAATAAAGAAGTGATCCGGTGATGTTACAATTAAACTTGTCTGCGACTTCCACTAGAGATCCAGAGTGGTGCACTTAAAAATCACTTTCTTTCTCTTCCTCCTCTCCTTCCGTCCTACCAACCACCTTTCCTTCCATCCAATTTCCTCCTTTTCCATTTCCTTATTTTCTTCCCTCCATTTCTTCCCACCTTCTTTCCACCTGTACGTCAGTCCTTCTTCCTTCCTTTTTTCATCTTTCCTGCTTTTCATTAGTACCTTTCTTTCCACCCTCCCTTCTCCCCCGCCTTACTTCCTTCTCCCTCCATTCCTTCATCCTTTACTTCCTACCTCCCCTCATTCATTGCTTCTGTCCTTCCTTCCTACCTTCTTTGCACCATTACTTCCATCCTCCCTCCTTCCTTCCTTACTCCCTTCCCTCCTTCCTTCCTTCATCCTTTACTTCCTACCTGCCTTCCTACCTTCTTCGCACATTACTTCCACCCTCCCTCCCATCCTTCCCTACTTCCTTCCCCCCTCCCTTCCATCATCTTTTCCTTCCTTCCTTCCTTCCTTCCTTCCTTCCTTACTCCCTTCCCTCCTTCCTTCCTTCATCCTTTACTTCCTACCTTCTTCGCACCATTACTTCCACCCTCCCTCCCATCCTTCCCTACTTCCTTCCCCCCTCCCTTCCATCATCTTTTCCTTCCTTCCTTCCTTCCTTCCTTCCTTCCTTCCTTCCTTCCTTCCTTCCTTTCTTTCTTCTGCCATGCACCCCGTGCCTGCTGGAGTGTGTGAACCCCGAAGCGGGACAAATAGTGAGTGATGTGCTTCCTGTCGATGTGTCCACACTACTTATCATCAGTTAGCCATGAAGAATCAAACCGCCTCAAACTTTGTTTGACCAAGTATTTTTCTTGCCCTGACATTAAGCTCCTACATATAGAACTTTAATTTCCTTAATATACAATGATAATGTGAAAGAGGTTTATTAAAGCCCTATTTCACCGTAATAACCTAAATAGCTTTTATGACCACTTTCTGTCTGTCTGGGCACCAGGGAGCTCCCTTTATTAGTTGATAAGTTTCCTTGAAAAATGAGAAGGAGGGTGTTTAACAAATAACCCGACCCAAAGTTAGAACCCTGCCATTATTCTAGTCCGGGATGCACATTAGGAATTCCACGGGAAAGCTTCCACACTTGCTTATTACACATGTTCAGCACCAAGGACAGCGAGCAGATGCTGTTGTTTAGTGGAAATTGTGACAGCGACGACCGGCCCCAGCGAGACTCTTTAACACTCGTGACTTGCGGCTATGTTTTTCTTTCCCCCCCCCCCTAGGAAGATGGAAGCAGCCATTCTGCGGTCTTAGGCGATAATCTATCACGAAAACGGCGAGTCCGATAATTCATTTTTGGATGCGAAGCGCGGCGTTTTGGTGATTCACGTCTCGCCATGACAGGCTTTTGCAGTTGCATTTTCAAAAAAAGAAAGCAAAAAAGAAAAGGAGTTTTACAAAATAAAATGTCATGAGCGCCTCTTTATGTTTCTGTCAATGAAACCTCTCCACGGACTCTAAACACCTGATGTATTTTTAGCATCCTGACATACTGTATTGCGCCCCCCCTGCTGACTGCCTATTGCACTTCACCCCGAGCATTAAATGGATTGTACGCTCCCATTCGGCTCCTGCAAAGTGACCTGAGAGAATTGACAATCGGCAAACCTCGGCCTTCACGAACATAAAGAGAGGCAAGTCGTGGGAGGAAGTCTAACCATCAAATAGAGCCACGGGGACACGCTAGCACGGACTCTGACCTCAAAAACGATCGATACCAAGAGCCGTGACAGCGATACGAAAGTGGCCGCCTTGTTTTCTCTGGGATGTTTGCTATGATAGGCCGTGTGCGGCCTAGCTAATATAAAAAAAAAAAAAAAAAACTTCCTGTGCTTTTAATCACTATGCAAATGAGATCGTCACAACAACACAGCCTAAAGCGCCAGACTCCACACTATGCATTTTTAAATCACATTGTTTACAGTAGAGTATCAAAACAGTAGAGATACAGGAGAAAGGCGAGCGATAAGAGGATTTGCACGTCCCATTATAATTAGTAGCTTACGTTCAGGTCATTATATTCAATAAAACAATATTAAGCGGTTCAATTTTGTTAAAAAGTATGTGGAGGCAGATCAGGAAAAGGGACATGTGGCTCAGACTTGTGACCAGTGACACAGCCGCCTCCCAAAACAAGCTTCATTAATGTGGCAGAATTAAATGCTAGGAGCTGAAAATTCATTTTGTTCACAGATGACGACGTGACGTTCATTTATCCCATGTGTTCCCAAGAAAAGGCCGAATCGCAAAGAGCGGACGCATTTTTCGATTTAGCTCAAAGCCGCCGAGGTCAAAACTTGCTCAAGAAGAAACTTCCAGTCTCCCAGCTGCACAAACTCTACCGATACTTCTTGTGTTTGTCGCGCATATATTTCCGTTATCTGAAGCGGCAACAGGCAGAGAGCAGTCCTGACCCGATCGCGTGCCTCATTTTCGGTTTAAAAGGGAACGAGCCGGAGCCAAACGGTACATGAGAAAGCTGATTATAGTTTCATCTCGCACTGCTGCTGTAAAATACATTCAACATGTCTCCTAATCCAACCCCCTTTTCATTAGCATTTAAATATTGTCATCATCCATTCCACTCCACGTCCCTGCTGTCTTCTCCTGCAATGGGCAACAATAACCTTCCAGTGAGAAAAGAAGAAGGGAAGAAAAAAAAAAAAAAAAAAAAACAGATCCGGCCCTCCACTTTGCACAAAAGGCATTATGGGAAATTACATTTAAAATCCCCGAGCGAGTTCATTCGCATTCAACCCCGGGACTGCGAGGAGAGCGAACCGAAAAAACAAACACCAGAAAAGCGCAATATTATGCATTCAGTCACTGCATGTGCGAACTCGAGTAAGTAAATCATTGCGAAATGAACTGGAGAATAACTTGTATGTTCAAAAAATAAGCGACCGGGAAAAGCCAGACCCGAGGAGCTCTCTATATTATCGATGACTCGGGGGGGTAAAACTTGGGAGTTTGCCCCGGGAAGGTTACATCTGCGACTCTGCATG
>NC_141312.1:6000000-6157500 GCF_037954325.1 Fistularia commersonii
CCAAAAACAGGATTATACGTTCAACCGGGTTCAAAGGTTCACTTGTTAAAAAAAAACAAACAAACGCAAGGCCGCGGTATGCGAGAGTTCAAGGCGCTCGGCACGTGGCAGGGACAAAAAGCCCCTGTCTGTCCGATTGGGCTAAAATACAGAGCTGTCCTGAACGAATATCTTGTATTTTCCCCGCACCGGCCCGCGGTCATTTTCATTATTGATTTTGTAATTTAAGCGCCGAACGAGCCGCTCCAGCCATTTGGTAAGCGAACAACTGCGAGCGGAGATGAACGGCGTGATACGACGACACGTGTCCGTGTCCGTGCGTGACGGCGTCGTACAGTGCGAGCCACGGCGATCGATCTCCAACTTTTATTTCCCGCGTTATCGCCGAGATGTTCCAATAAAAGAAGCGGCTCTTTGCTCAAGGCGTCTCACTTCAGCAGATACATATCACACACACTAAAGCATTAATTCACTTTATCTCAGACTTTCAGATCTGTCCTCTGCCTCTTCAACTGCGTCCTTTGGGATGAACTTAGAATACACTTTTGTCTTTATGGCCGGCATCCATGGCAGGATGTCAGAATCTTCGGTGGATTATTGAAAGTGAAGATGGTTCCCTGCAGCGATTAATTCCCCTGTCAATAATGCATGAAGCCATGAATCACAATACGTCTGTTTATCTGGCTTCCTCAAGGTCATTTCTCCTCTTCTTCTCCCTTCCCTCTCTCATTTATTTCTCATTCCGCACCCCTCATTTCCTCCGCGCTTCGACTGTTTGAACATTAACCGCCGCCGTCGTCCTTTCCCGCCGCAACTCTCGGCATCTCCGAGTTCTTAACCAGGCATGTAAAGAAGCGGCAGGATCGCCCGGCCGCTTTGTTTTCCCTCAGACGGAGTGAATCGTTTCTCCTCTGCTGCAGGAAACGTCTGTGTGTGTGTGGGCGCACACGCGTCGCAGACATACTCCCAAAAATGCAGAATGGAGCTCAGGCACGCAAACACACACACACACACACACACACACACACACACTGAATCCCTGCTGAGCCATCACAAGTCACGGCTCTCTAAATTAAATAACATCAAAGTAGATTGAAGTAAATGAAACATTACTGAGCACTGGGATACAGGGAATTTTTTTTTTTTCCTCTCCTTTTTTTCCCTTTAAGTTGAAAAAGAGCCAGAATGGAGAAACAGGTGAAGGGGGAGGGGAGAGAAAAGGGGAAGGTGAAGTAAAGGAGAAGAAGTGAATGATGGAGGAGCATTGAGAGCAAAGACAACTACTTTTGATGAGGAGCCAGGAGATGTGTGTTTGTGTGTGTGTGTGTGTGTGTGTGTGTGTGTGTGCGTGTGTGTGTGTATCTGCGTAGAGTAACCTGACCTTTTGTAAAGCTAATTTGAATGCATAACACTTTTCAGATGGGATAAGCCGCGGCTCATGTTTCACCAACACATCAGACTCAAGCGACAGAAATATTCATCTCATCTGCCCCTGGAGATCGCCATGGCAACATATTAGCTTTCTGAGTCACATGTTGATTGGACCGAATTGCATCATCGCGGAATTCAATGTTCACTTCTATGAAATCGTGATCAAATATATCTCCGCTAATGTAGCGGTGTCTCATGTGACGCGAGTCTTGATGGCCTCTGCCGCCACGGGCTGCAGCCCTGCAGGGCTACCGCAGGCTTCCACACAAGGATAGCAAGAGCGAATTGAAAATAGTGTTAAAAAGCAACTGTTAAGATTTCAGGGGCTATTAAGGAATGGTGACTGTGTGTTATAATGTAGTAGAATAAGAATTAAATGTGGAATTATCTCAAATAGAATTTCTACGGACCGGCCTGGTCTCACTTCAGTGGTTCGAAACCTTCTCTTTGGGAAAAACTTCTCTTTGTTTCGCAAACCGAGAGTTTTCTCCTTTCACTTGTTTTTAAGTTGTTTGCGCACTGAGATTCATATTTACTGTTGTGGGATTTTCTTATGCCTCGTCGGCCTTTTGATGGGATTTCCACTTCATTCCTTAAATCTTCAATAAAGAAACAACTGCAAATTCTGTATCCACAATTCAATGTATTATAATCCTGTGAATAATGATGCTAATACCGCTAATGATATGCGCAATGGTAATACATAACATTTTTAAGAAAAGGGGACTTGATACATGATCGTACACCCAGGGGAGTTAATACTCATAAATGCAAATAATTCAGCTTTAAAGTATTTCTTGCACAGTAGGATGTTCATGTCCTTTCCAGCAGTAAACCTGGAACCAAAACATTGTGCTCATCAAAACCAGACACTACAATCTCATTGGTTCCTCAATCACGTTCACGCGCCGCAAATATCATCTTCCTCGTGGGTCTCGTCTCCGAAACAAACAGAAGCCGTCCCTCCGCCTGGGATCTCCACCTTGGCCCCCCCCCCGCCTGCCCAGCCAGCTCTCCGGGACGCCCGGCTTCACCTTTGCATGCAAAACCGAGCCCACAACAGAAGCCTTCGGGTCCACGAACGCTGCAGAGACGCTCCTCCGATTCGGTGCAGTCTCTCCATAACTGCACAAATATCACTTCCCCGGAGTGACACGGAACTCATTAATAGTTTTTTTTTTTTTTTTTTTTTTTTTTTGCGAAATGCACTTCTTTGATCTGTGGTACGGATGAAAGTAACAAACAACAGCGCTCTGGTTTCAGCAGCGACTGACTTCTGGAGGCTTTGGGTTTCCAGAGGATGAGGAGGACACTTAAGACTCGGCTTCACTTCGTGTAATCTGAAAACACGTGTTTTTTTTTAGCGAAGCGGCGATGGAGGCGCCTATCGACTGCCGTGAGTCGTTTTCGGAAAATATTGGAATATCCTGTCCCGCGAAGGGTCTGCGGCAGCAGATGAATAGAAGGCGAGCGTTTCCTCAAGTGCTAACATCTCCCTTGTGGGAAGCAGCGCCGAGCCAGAGACCGCAGAGGGGGGGATCCTCGCCCGGCGCCGGCCAGTAAATCACCTCCCGCACGAGGCACCGGGAAGCTGAAAAACGGAGAATGTGAAGGAGCTCCACCTGCTCTCCTTTTTCACCCTCCATTCTCCACGCGCTGTCCCGCTCACCTCCATCTCCTCCCTTCAATTTCCTCCCTTTTCTCCTGCCCTTTTCTCATTCACAAGCTCAGCCTCCATCCTCTCAACCCCCCCCCCCGTGCTTGGCTTCAACACACACGTCACCTCACACATCCTCCACCACCTCCACCTCCATCCCTCCCCTGGGGATATATGAAAGGAGGTCAGCTTTCTAACAAGGCTCTCATTGCTTTTCCCAGGCAAAATTGGCGGGATGGGTTGTCGAACCCGCTGCGTGCCAAATGGAAATTAAAAAGTAACTAAATATATAACTAAATCCATAAATAATCAAAATGCAAAGTTACTAAACATTTCGGGGAGGGAGTTTAAATATGAATAAGATGCTATTAATAGTTAATATCCCTCCCTGTGTTTTGTGTCTTGCACTTTGAAAAGTCTTAAAACAGAAGGCTATCAGACTCTTTGTGTCTCCAGGGGGGGCGGAAGAACCGGCACGTCATTCCCTTCCATAAATTCCTGTAAGAAAATAAATCTCGCCGTCGTCGGCGCCTCCGCCTCACAGCAAGAAGGTCCCTGGTTCGATTCCAACGGGGTGGAGGGGTGGGATTTCTGCAGATTCGCTGGTTTCCGCCCACAATCCAGACACATGCGATTCGGAGAATCTAAATTGGCCAAACGTGCGAATGAGAGGGTGAACGGTTGCATGTCTTCATATGTGATCCTGTGACGGACTGGCGCTAACGCCGCTAACCGGTAGATACAAGACTCCTCGGGCGCCTGAGATGTGCCATCATCAATAGACCTCAATAGATTGAGATCTATTGAGAGTCTACAGAGGTTTTCTCGGGCTTCTGAAACGACGACAAATACTCCCGCGGAGTCCCTCAACCCCACCGCCTCGCGCCTGGAAACGAGGTTGACACAGCCGTCCAGAACGAATGAATGGATGAGCCGAGTAGGCAGCCATAAAAACCAAGATAAACACTCCCGCAGACTCGGGCGGGCCTGTTATTGTGGATGTTCGGGTGAGACGCTCCCAAGCGACGTGTGATGGACACAATGTGAAAAGTGTCGAGAATATTATCTAGCGCGGCGTTAGCGGTTTAAAGATCACAGAGTCGCCGGGTTGTTTCACGTAATTTGACGAACATCACAAGGGGAGCTTTTTGAAGTGAAATTAAAGGAGAAAGAGATAATGAAAGGGATGCAGATTGAGAACCATTAATACTAATGAGCCAAGTGTAATTAAGCAGCATTGTGCATGTATGTGTGTGTGTGTGTGTGTGTGTGTGCTCATACACACTTGTATCCATTCAGAGGGAAATAAGGAGGCCAGAAGAAGTAACGCTTGAATCCCGACGGCGGGCAAAGGTCTCCTCCTGTGATCCGTTTAATATCCCATAATAAACCCGCTCCCGCATGCGCCAATAATGCTTTCATAAAATCGCTTTTTATTGGTCTCCATCTTTCTCGACGAGGCGCTCGTTACTCGCCGCCGCCTCGTGTCAGAGACAATACTGTGTGAAACAAAGTAAAACCGACACCGGACCCCGAGCGACGCGTCTCCTCATCTGTCGAAAGTTTGTTAATAATAAACAGGGAAGTGTGTGTGTGTGTATTCCCACGTGAATATACACACACACTGAATCTCATAACCTCCACCTGTCATACAGGGAAATACACACGGGTGGTCCGACCTCAATATCACATGGTGTCGACCAATCGTACGAGGCGTGAGGTTTATGTTTACAAGCGAGGGAGAAGTGAAAGACGGGTTAAAATACACACCTCAGCAAAAGTCCTGCTCGCTCTCTCGCCGCCATAACACTCCAAAACATCCGGTCTTCGGGGACAAGTCACGATTTTTCACGAATATGAATGTCGAACCGGAGTCAGGTGACTCAAACACACCGGTCAGTGTGAAAATGGCGCACCTCGCAAAGCTAAGCTCCACGATGTGAGGATCCACGTCAGTCGGACGAATTTTGTGGGCGTAGGAGGAGGATCGGCTGCGGCGACCTGTGGAGGGAGCAGCCGAAAGGTAAAGAGGAAGAAGATCCATATTCTTTTTTTGTCGATCATCTTTTTACAATTAATTCCCAGCCAGCTCGGCAGGGCAATCGTCCAGCCCCCGAGAGAATGGGCTAATTACGCGTGTTAGCCGTAACTACTGTGTTTTCCCTTTGTGAGCAAAATTTAACCTGACTTGAGTGATAACGCCACAATTACATCTAATCCTCTATAAATCACAATCGCGACAATAAATCAGGAGTCGTCATCTCAGGAGATCAACACAGTCTCTCTCGGTATCGGAGGGAGGAGACGCATGAAGGGTGAGGCGTTCAGGGTCGAGCTCACCTTGACTTTGGACAGCCAATCAGGGGCCGGCCTGTCGGCTCATCAGCTCTGTAAAAAAAAAAAAAAAAAAAAAAAAATAGAACACCCCAAACATCCAGGGAAGGAAGGCTCAGATATAATCTCATGTGTCACATCACCAACACACACACACACACACACACACATGTACCTGCAATCTTATTGCCAAACAAAATGCTGACAACCTCTTTTCGGCAGCAAGAGTCGTTCTGCAGGGAAGCGACTCCCAGCCGGCGTCTCGACGTGCGGGTGTCCTTGCCGTTGACGCCGTGCTCGTCAGCGATGCATTCATGCAAGTGCCTTCGCTATTGATTGGGCGACAGAATGATCAAATACCTGCGGGAGTAAAGACTTCTTGTGAACAAGCAGGGGTCAGCTTGTAGTTCTACACAAAGCTTTGCATTCTTAAATGACGCCGCTTGTGTTTTCTTTGATATTTGTCGGCTCCGGTCACGCGGGGGCCTGAGGTACGAGGAATGTGAAGGGCAGCTTGGAAATGTGTGAAATGACGCTGGTGGTGGTGGTGGTGGTGGGGGGGGGGGGGATCGGGCATCAATCACTTGGTCTTTTCATTAGATCAGCCTTAAATGGAGCATGTGAAGAAAGAAGGCACCGGGGTTTTTTCCCCAATTACAATGTTGCCGGTGCCGTGAAAGGAAATAATGAGGGTTCCGTCTGAAGTCTTTCTTTCCGCCCCCCCACCCCACCCCCATTTCTTTTCCCATTTCGTCTGTTTTCGTCTGCCTATTAGCTCCATCATGAAAGAGAGAGCGCGTGAGCGGGAAATGTAATGTGTCGGGGAAGGAAAAACGATGAGACGGCAAAGAGACTGGCCAGGCTGAGTGAATGAGACGTTTGGACGTGGGAATATACAAAACAGCTCTCGTGCCACACACACACACACATACACACGTGTGTTGCATGCATGTTTGTGTTTGTGCGTGTAATGTGATTGCGGACCGCGTCTGTTGGAGGACAAAGGGATCAAGGACACACTTAATATGGAGAGGTGCCCCCCTATTGACATGACAGCTAAACACATGGGAAGAAGGACTCGAGCACCTCAGTGCCTCTCCAACTCTCATTCTGCTTTTCACTCTTCGTCCGCTTAGAACAGAACAAAAACAAATGTCAGCCATGCATTTAGAACACGTCAACTTCTGTAAAATTCCAAATGAAGTCAAAATCACGCCTGTTGGTTGTTAGCGCCGGCGCTATTACATAATTCCTTCAAACTACTTCCTGTATTTCAACCTTAAAAAGCAATGCTTACGAGATATTTTGGACTTGACCTAATTTCTCTATCCTGTCTCTGGTTGTACGGAAGTAACTCGAAGGAAAACGGCCTCATAAATGAAAAGTTAAATATTACCAGAATTGCTGACTGAAGATGCTCGCCATAATCATTTTAAGTGAATTTGAATATTGTCGCCTTCTTAAAATATTTATTTTCCGAGATTTTCAGAAAATGAGCCGAACTCTGAATTAGGACTTGAGTTAGAAAAATAATTTTAGTCAAAAAAAAAAAAAAAAAAAAAAAATCACCTCAACAGTTATTTAAGAAGGTTGAGCGACGCTATGTTGCATTTTTAGACGTGGACACGTGTCACATGACACCATAATCCTCATCCATCCATCCATCCATGAACGTGCCGTAGCTCTGGACTGGAAAAAAAATGAAGCAACGCTCGCCTCACGCCAGCGGGGTCAAAGTTCACGAACGCACTCACATTGACGAGACTCCGGGACGCCGAGTTCTCTCATCGTCCCGCTGAAGGTGAGCGGCGAGTCGGTTCATCATGCGGTTACAGAGAAGGTTATCCATCCCCGAGTGTCATGTATGGATAAAAAATACACGCCTGAGCTGAACTATGGTCTGCGATTACAAAAATGTAATATCTACATGTGTATTATTACTGGACGTTTTATTGCCATTGTACACCCACACAATGGAATTTGAGTGGAAACTGCTTAATATCAGTAAAAGAGCCTTAATGATGATTCTCATCAAATGTGTGTAGTTACAAAGCTTCTTAAACCTACAGAGAACCGTACTTAATTGGAAACCAAACAATCGGGCTTCCTGCGCAATGTGCACGCACAGGCTTGAAGACGTTAACCATAATTAGAGGTTTAGGGTGAATGAAGTGAATGTATTATTGTGAATAATGAAAAGAGGTATCTATTTATTCAAGCAAATATATTCTTCTGTGTTCATTGTGCTAGGTCCCTTCAGCAGGCAAACACACACACATACACACACACACACCAGAGGCATTGTTCGCTAATTACTGACAGGAGGATTCTCGAGGGATAAATGAAAACAGCGAGTTGCCCCTAAGCATCCTGGGACCTGTAGTGCCCCCTGGCATCAACGGACCCGTGCTTCTTCCACTAAATCATCGCCGCAGCAAGTGCATCACATGATCAGAGAGGAAGTAGGCCAAAGCAGAAGGGAACTGCCGGAGAATGAGAGAGGGTATTGTGTATGCATGTGTGTGTGTGTGTGTGTGTGTGTGCACATTTGTTTGACCAAAGCCTTGCCATAGTCTTGGTATTTTTTCCCTACACACATTCACACACTATACACACCTATATGATAGGTAAACTTGGAAAATCTCAGTTGAAGGATTTTAACAACACACACACGCACACACAGAGGGACTAACACATTACATGCTCAAAACTGATACCAATGCCTGTAACTGATTTTAAAACCTTCATTTATCAATCATTTGCGCTTGTTTTTTTCTAAATAAATGCTCCCTTCAAACTGCTTATTCTATTGTCAAAAATATGAAACATACACTGCTTGTTTCCTGTTATTTTAAACTGAGGTCATGTTTAGATTTTAAATGCAGTGTAAAAAAAAAACAACATTTTTTTTTATGTGATTTCACACGGCTCAGTAATGGTGGATGAACTGCATCTGGAAAAGATCCGTGAAACACTGTTGCACAAGGTGTCTCATTAACTCCCCAGTTCTGCTTTCCTCTGCCCTATCGATCGATCCTCACATCCACGACGTCTCCTCACATTTGTGAACAGGTTAAAAAAAAAAAAAAAAAAAAAAAAAATTTGATTTAATATTTGTTGAACGGACAAAGGCAGATGACATGAGGCATAGGACAGTTATTAACACTCACTTCCCCCGAGGTCTGTATATCAAAAAGAACCACCTGCACTTCAAAATAAATAAATCAATCAATAAGAAGTCTGATTAATTGATGATGGGAAGCAAAGGCATCGCACCCGAGCTCATGTGCACGTCCTCCTGCACACGATTGGATCAATTTCTAATTCGACACTGCGGTGCTCTGCATTTTGCTGGCTAACATCACAAGTGTGTGTGTATGTGTGTGTGTGTGTGTATGGCTTTCTTTAACATGGTGGAGAAGGGGGAGAACATGATGTAATGGTTCCGCAGAAGATACAAAGGGTGGATGTATAGAGATCGGCCTCCATTAATGTTATCCCATTGAATATCCAAATGAACGTGTAATATTAAAAAATATTAAAAAAGCGGAAACAGGCAACAAAAATGACGACCATACATGGAAACACGACGTGCACGGCGAGGATACCGGGATTCACCAGGCTGGGTTTGACTTTCGCCCCCAACACTGATGATGAGTGAAAACACTTTAGATTTTATTTTGTATACGCGTGCATGTATGTGTGTATATATATATGTGTGTGTGTGTTCAAGTGTGACGCAGCAGCCCAGTTCTGTTGGCTTTTTCCCTTTTAGTGCTGCATGGATTTGCATCTCATTGACAAAGTTTATCAGCAAAAGGAGCTGCTCTCTCTCACTCTCTTTCTCGATCTCCCCTAAGTTGCACTAAAAGCGCAAACATCAGTCCATTAAAACCAACATGAAAATATGCAGTCGCTCTGCATCAGGTCATAAGCGGAGGAATGAAAAGAAAAGATAAAGTTCTAATTTTGCCTCCTGGTTTTGGCCCTCTGAGGCTGCTTTACACAGCGGGTACCGTGTAACAAGGATCCAAACTTATTCATTCCTAGAAGTTTCTAGCGGATAAAAATATCACACGCACACAAACTTTTACACACACACACACACACACACACACAATGCCCTTGATCCAGACTTTCCGACAGTCAAGTTTACAGCTCGTCATATGAGACGAAAGCAGAGAAAACACCGTGATCAGACATCCAAGGCTTCAATGACCTATTTTAGTTAAGAAACAAGCCTACCGTCTTCAGCATCATCATCATCGATATAGTTTTAGGAAATGGAAATATTTCTGGGATATTATAGGTGCTGTTTATACCAGTTGAGGTTTCCAATAAATATAGTGTGATAAAGTGTTTATCGAATGAATCTTCATATTTAAAGGCACTTGGCAATGGTTTTTGGCGATCTGCCTTTTCTTTGTGCGATGACCTGATGCCAGGTGGTAGACAGATCCCGTTTAAGGATCTGTCCTCACGATTATTTCTCTCACACCGTTTTTCTAACCGTGCAGACACTGTTAGCTTCTGCAAAGAATGTGAGATCAGACTGGAAGGGATGAGCAAAGAGACAAAGTCCCAGATCCCGAGGAAACATTTTCCGTCGCTAACGTAGCAGCTCAGATTTCAGATCCGATGACCCGCTACAAAAGTTTGTAAGGATGGGATGGAAATAGAAATCGGGGTCAAAGCAAATATTGAAAACCTAACTTTTTTTTCCCGAACAAAAGCGGATTTTTCTCTATTTCCTGCATCATTTGGTTGGCAGCAATGATGACAATTTTAAAAATGTTTAATGGATATACTGCCAAGGAAATCTGATGACCTGCGATGTACGATAATAAAACACTAAATGATTATATTTTGGGATGTATGAGGTTGTTCCTCCAGCTATTCAGTGCTGCTTTTTTTTTTTTTAAATCGTCCTCTCGTCTGATTCCACGCTCTGGCTAAAACTCCGAAGTGAGCAATGATCCGGTTTCTTGCCCGTCCTCTCCCTCCCAGCGATTAGACCGAGCTCTCCGGTACAAAAACACCCGGGTCGACGTTCCTCCCCGGACCGCACCCCATAGGAAGCGCTCTCCATGATGTGGATTAATTTGAAAATACCTCTGGACGCGTTCCATCGATTCCCACGCAGGCGTCGAAGGTCGATATCGACATCAGATCTCACCTGAATAAAAAGGTAAATCAGCCTGTTGGTTAAGAAAAGTTCAACTATTCCTGTTGATGATTCCAGACACACACACACACACACACACACTCAGTCAGTCCCCCCACCCCTTAATTACATCGTGAAAAATAACAAGGAACAAGAAAAACTGATGTTCGACGGTTGAACACAAATCACGAAAATGAGCGGATAAACCTCGGTCAACCAGGATTAATTGGGTGAGGATGAGGAGGCACGAGAGGAAATGATGAGATTCCTGTCTTTTTTTTTTTTTTTACTTTCCCCGCTGTTCATTCACTCATTCATTCTTTGCCAAATGTGATGGATACCAAGAAAGCTGGGAGGGGGGGGGGCTCACTTTCATCTGCAGAGGAACAGTTTCACCCGGAGACGATCGATATCTCAGAAGAAGCAATCCAGATCCCTGGAGGAGGAGGAGGAGAAGGAGGAGGGAACGGCTTGGCTTCCTCCCAGGACACAAGTCTCTGCGGGGGGGGGGGAATAAAGAAAAGAGTCCTTTAATTTGAGGTACAATAAAAACACAGGTTTTGTTGGGAGGCGTTAACCTCCCACACACACACACACACACACACACAAACACTAGAGAAAGAGGCTCTCTGGTCTTGATCAGCCCCGGAGAAGGCAATCTTTCCGGAGTTCAAGCATGAACACTTTTCAATCTGATGCTATTCTGACACAGCGACAGGAGCCCCTGGATCCAAGGTAGGGCGGAGGGATCCACGCTCCTCTTCCCCTTATCTCCTTTACTCTTCTTGGAAAATCCTTTTTTGCACGTGGTCATAATCTCATCCAGTGTGTTTGGGAGGCTCCGTCATCGCCATCCAGACAATTTCGGAAGCAGGAGGTGTTTCCTGCGAGCTCCAAGAAGAGGGGTTAGAGACCGGCCAGACACCGAAATGCCACTCCCGAAACATCAATTTAAGCAGAAATGCAGATTTAGCCTGGATTTACACCACAGGCATATCTTGAGATTATCAAACTTCCCACCGTGTGTGTGTAATTAAAAAGAAGCGGGGAGGAAATTCTAGGAGTTTTACTGAAGTCGCGCCGCGCTCCCGTCGTTAGGTTGTTAAGTATAAGGTGATAATCTGAACTGTTTCAGATCGTCTTTTCCTTGCCTCGGGTTTAAGATAATATCAAATGGTTTGATATTATCGCAATTCTGTCAGTCTTTCTGGTGATGTAACACAATCAACAACCAATAGATGAGCTCCAACAAAACCAGAAACAGGAAACCTGGCAGACAAACAATCACCAGAGCAAAAATTCACGGCAGAGATGGTATTTATTGGCGGTAGGGATGAACGGGAAGCGAGGATGTCCCGATCAGTGTGGAGCGTCCATAAAGAGGAGAGGATGGTGGAGCTGTGGGCAGAACGGCCCAGCGGGTGAGATGCCAATCCTCCAATATATCACAAATACTTGGTGGAAACATTGAACGGTGGGAAAATTGCTGAAAGATTCTAGTAGTCTTGTAAACCTGTCAGATTGTAGATTGATATAAAATCGCAGTCTTTGTAGAATCTCAGTCTGAGACAAGGCTGCGACTAAAAACTTGTTTTTTGGATGCCATTCCAAATATTCTGATGTATAGGAAGAATAAATTTGGATGTACAGGTGTTAAAACATTACACCTGACTCAATGAATTGTCCCTGTAAAATCCAGGAGGGATTTCTTCGCCGAAGAGCCCGAGTCGGGGCGTTTGCTGCGAAAGGAGGGGGCGAGTTCCAACCAGAGGTCACTCGGGCCCTGAGACGTATAAATAAAAAATCTCGGTCGCGATTTTTTCAATGGGGTTTTATCCAAGCCTGAATTACAACAGTGACAGCCGGAGGACATCAGCGCACTCCCTGCGATCATTCATGAGGTTATTATTACCAGGCAGAATCCAAATAAGTAAGATTTAGAATCGCATTATTTGGCGGGCATGTCGGCGGCTCCTAATGGATCACAGTGTAGCCGAAAATTAGGGTAAAAGGATTTGCGAGGTAGCACGTCACACAAACACACACACACACAAACACACACACACTATCTTGTCGTGAAAAAAGAAACACTGAAGGATCTGCGTGATTATCACACATTTACCAGCAGTCAGGTGAACGTCATCACCGGCCCCCGACAACTACAACTAAACTAAACAGGAAACAACAGTGGAAATCATATATATATATACAAAATAATTTGTTACCGTGATTACATGTGATATTCTTGTTTTGTTATATTCGCTTACATTTTGATCATTTCATGATGCCACTCCTTGCTTTAGTCCCACAATCTCACACAATTCCTGGTATAAATTCTGCACAGTACAAATATTCATTGAAAGTTGCCGGTGCCCGTTGGGCAAAACAGCAATAAGTGCTTTTTACATCATCGTTGGGCGGATCGTATGCCTGAATTTTTCTGCTATAAAAGTGTGCGAGGAAAAAAAAAAAAAAAAAGAAAAGATAAATGTACATCGTCAAAGGGTTTCTTTGAGCACATGAATTTCAGTTGAAAGGGCCATTCAGTTGCGACATACGGCGATATTTTTCAAAGGGCAATAATATCATATCAAGGCTTAAGTGTTATGATAGTGCAGTGTTTCATGGTTAAACAGCAGTCACGTTGTATCAGCGGTGGAGCAGATTCATTCACCGCCGGCATTTTTCTCCCCCAGAAACCATTAATCTTGGGCCCGCCGCTCCTCGGTCGAGCCTCCAAGTTCATTTTTGACAAGAGCAATAAACTCGCCGCCACCTCCCCCGCCGTCCGTCAGCGGCCCGACGGGCAGACGGCTTTAAGGGCTTCGCCCGTCGACCTCCACGATAAACTGACTTTGATTCCCCGGCATCTGGGAAATCCATAAACGCTGTCAAAACGCGGAAACTCTCCGCTCTCTCGCGGTCACACCTCTGACCTTTTCGTTCCTTCCAGATCTGACCCGACCCCTTTCTAACACAAACAATGTCTTGTTAATGAATGCAATACAAATTGCATATTATGCTAAATAGAGCTATACAGAGTCACGCTAAGTCCTGTGTGACACCGCGACCGCCTGCAGAGGTTGTGCCGGAGCGAATGACCCCTCTGACCCCTGTGTATCCACGCTAGGGAAGCGTCCATTTCCTTAGATCCACGTAATCACATATCTGCTTGCCGTTGCTCAGCTCGACAAACGTCCGACCAATAAAGTTACTTTATGTCACATTTACCGGCACCTCATCATACTTTCCCGCTTTCGGCCGCCGTCTGACTCTCCATCATCCCGCCTGAAGCCCCCGGCCCCCACCTCCCTTCATTACGAAAATGACTTTGGTTTTCCATCTCCCGACACACCGCTCCTCTCCCGCGCCACCTTATCGCCCCGATCTCTGTCAAGAGCCGTTTGTGCGGCGGTTCATCTCAAACCGCCTCGTAATAGCAGCCGTGATTGGACGATTTAAAAAAAAAAAAAAAGGAACCGCCGCGTTCAGGACTTTATTTTCACGGCAGTTGGGAAGGAGGAGGGGATTGAATGAAGACACAACTTGTGCGACACCGGTAGTAAAAGGAAAAAAGTGAAAATAAAAGTCCATATGCAACACTTTTTGCCGTTATTAAACCTCAGGGTTGTAAACAGGTCCGGGTGTTGACATGTTTAGAATTTAAAGTTTCCCTAATTAATAACAACTCAAACTGCACACTGCAGCATGTGTGTTTGGGCAAACTATAGAAGGCCTTAATCAGCAGAAAACGATGAAGTTGTCTCTTTTTCCTCACAGATATCCATTTTGCATAGTGGTGGAAAATACTGTTAATTGGAGCTTGTGAAAAAGAAGATTTTACTCTTTCATTTTGCCAAATATGGGACCACCACCTCGGGAAATGGGGGAAGCATCTTGTTGAAAATGAGCAAGAAATGTGTTTAGGAGAAATGCTTTCAGGAGGGAGAAGCTTCTAATGGCTCATATGGTCAGATTTTCAAAGCCATTTCGCTAAAAGTGAAATTAGAAATTCAATTTGCCAAAGAAGTTAGGGCTCATCCATTAGGGGTTGGGGGCTCCTGCCCACTGACAGGAAGTTTACAAGAACTGATAG
The DNA here is from genome assembly GCF_037954325.1 of Fistularia commersonii. Lineage (NCBI taxonomy): Eukaryota > Metazoa > Chordata > Actinopteri > Syngnathiformes > Fistulariidae > Fistularia > Fistularia commersonii. The sequence goes on from NC_141312.1 coordinate 6,014,683, forward strand.
AATTGATCACTTACTACAGCATCCTCCATATTGAAGTCACTCATATAAATTGAGATGGATTTACAAAATCACTCCATAAGATCTTTATTTAGTTTTTGTACAGAATCCTGATGTTTTTTTGTTTTTGCAACCAAGGCAATGTGTTTAAGGCACAGCTCAATCTCACACAAGCGGCCAGAATGGCATCGTTTTGCCAAAACATACAAAGCCAGGATTTCACTACATCATCAATAACTCGTGACATTGCGCGCGCGCACACACACACACACACACACACACACACACACACACACACACACACACACACACACACACACACACACACACACACACACACACACACACACACACACACACACACACACACACACACACACACACACACACACACACACACACACACACACACACACACACAAGCGTGCACACACGCATACACAGCAGCTTGACATTATGGACATGCCACTGTAAGCGCTGGTGTTATTGATTCATTTACTACAAAATAACTTGTACAAAACATCACATGCATGAGAAATTGTTAAAAACTTTGCCATAATTTTCTCCCTCTGGGTTCTGACTTTTGTTCTATTCTTTTTGAATACTTAATTTGAATTTGGCAGGACAGTATAATGCATGTTTCTTTGAAACAAGTCCCCCCCTCATAATAATACAATTCACCAATGTGTCAGTAATTTATGACAGAAAGAAATAAATATAGATTTGAAGAAAAAAAAAGAAACTGAAGCATTTGAGCGAAGTGAAATGAAAACACACATTTCCAAATTTGACACAATGTTAATAACACATCTATAACTAATCAGGGTGGCAATAACAAAACCAACAGTTTACAACCATTCACTTGACAGAAACGGAAGAGGATTAGCGAAACTTTTGAAGAAAAAAAAAAACTTTCAGAAAAATAAAGTCTTAGTTGTCTGAGAGGTTTTGCACTGGTTGGCGTCCACGGAACTGCATCATTGCCTTCAAGTTTTATCCTCCTAACTATTTGGGGGCTTTAAAAGCAATTTTCAAGTCCCGTGAAATGAGTATTTATTTCTTAATTTCTTTTCTGGAGGATAAATGGACTTGCGTTCGGAAGCAGTAGGGGGTGCAGGAATAATAGACACTGAAGGTGGAGGTAATGCAATGCTTTGGGGCGGCCACCAAAGCTGCTCTTAAAAAAAAAAAAAAAATACAAAGTCACAGCTGCAGCTCTCACCATATATTTAAAGTAATAAAACTCAAATAGTCTTTTTTTTCAGAATTTCTCTTTTTTAAAAAAAAAAACAAAAAAAAAACGATAGGGCCCTAACCCTCTTCTTTAAAACAGAAGTCAGTCTGATGGGTCACTTAAATTGCTTTTACATTTGACCTCTAAAGTCTCTGTTATTTGACAAAACTGTGGATGCAGATAAACAGAAATGTATTCCAACACTGCCGGAAAAAAAAAAACAAACTTCTATTACGTCATGAGTTCCTCCTCGCCAAAACAGAACTGACAGCTGACTGAAAACTTTGAGGGGGGAAAGAAATACTGAGATTCCACCTGCCGTGACAGTCTCCAACAGCAACCCTGAGACCCGCAGAAGCCGAGAGCCAGAAATAAAAATAAAAACAAAAAACCCTTGGCCTGGAAATTCACTCAGTTGAGTTGCCACGAACCCAATGCTCAGACACATTAGTACAAAAAACCAAAATGAAATGGCGATGCATAACAAAAATGTTCCATAATAAAAACCTCAAGGCACGTCCAAAGTAGAAAATACAACACTCGAAAAGGAAGATCTGGAGCTCAGAACAATTTCTCCAACCCGCTGCCACTGCGGGCCAGCGGCATGAATAAGGCACGTGCTTCTCGGAGAAGGCAGTTTAGAACCCTGGTAACGAAACACAGGGGGGTGAAAACTCCTCAGACACTGGCAAACAGCTGAGACACCATCAGTGTACTTGGCTGCTGCCTGAGAGAGCGATTATTTTCTAGTGTTTAAAACACAACTAGCAGGCAGACGTATCCCGAAGTGAACTGACACGGATCTTCAAAAGTGAGAAGGTCTTCGCTGAAAAAAAAAAAACAAAACACCGAAGCCTCCGTATGAACAAAACCTCCAGGGCTTTTTGCTCGTGTTCCTGAAAGGCATGTTTTTACCCCCTTACATCCAATGATATTGACTGCAAGATTATGTTAATGCACTCATCTGTAACCATGTTTCCCTCATTGACTCGTGAGATGTGACTCCCCAGACACAATCACGCGCTCGCGTTTGACTTCAGAGAGGTGAAGCACCGACATCCTGATGGGCAGTTAAACGAGTGGCAGCTTGCTGTGGAGAGCGAGTCTTTGAAATGGGCATTATGCATGAGTGTGTGTTTGTGTGTGTGTGTGTATCTGATCGTCCTGTCTGTCCATCCAGGTGAAATACAAACCATACAAACATATTTTAATTGTCTAAGACACATCGAGTGGCAAAGCCGACGCTCCCCCTCCACATCTTGGGTGGGCTTTGGGATCACACCTCTTCGAAGAAGGCCATCTGGGACATGTATGCAGAGTTTCGCTGCGTAAAAAGGAAAAAAGGAGAAGGATCAAGTTGTAGTTTATGTTCAAATGTCCATTGTAAATAAAAACATCACAGTTAGGGAGTGAAGGCTCCACCTGTAAACCTCAAGGGTAAGCTTGATCAGTCATAGCAGTGTGGGATTCCTCCACATTTGATCTTGGGAATGACAGAGCCTCCTGAATGATCAACAATTACCTCCTGACCTGCAGTATCTATCTGTGGAACGGTTCAAGTGCTAGCCTCTTTGAAGGTGACAAATTCTTTTTATTTTACTCCTCAAAGTCAGATTCCATGGGCAATACAGAGCCAATGAGGGTGACCAAGTGACGAGTTAAAGGTATCATCACGCAGTGTTTTGATTTGATCCGAAGGTCCAAAATATTTAGTAAATGAATGCATACGGTTTAATTTCAGGTATATGTCAAGGTGCAACATCTGGGGTTTGTGTTCCTCTTACAAAAGATATTCTTTGATAAAAGAAAAAGGTGGGGAAATGATTAATTTAAACCTCCCCCCATCGGAGTTCTGACACGTACGTTGCTGTGAGGGAGGTAGACCGGCTCCTGCACGTATCCCCTGGCCTCGCCGTGGAGGTTGTACACGCCCGCCTGCTGCTGCTGCTCCTCCAGCTTCAGAGACTCGATCTCTGACTTCAACTCCTTCAGCTGGTCCTGCAGGTGTTTGCTCTTCTCCATGTACTCCAGCCTGGGGGGGGCGGGGGAAGATGAGTACTAGTACAAGACCAGAAGTACTTTACATGTTGGGAAATAACCTTTACTTTTGTATCTTTGCGAGGCGTTTAAAGCGGAGCTCACCTCTCTCTCTCGATCTCCATTGACAACCTTTTCATGTCCGAGTCCTTGAAGTCGAGACGAGTGGATGCTGATTCATAAGCCAAATCGGCGGCTTCAGGCGGAGCGGGGGGAGTAGAGTATGCTGCTATGAGCTGGTAAATAAAAATTGGAATAAAATAAGTAAACAGACCCGAGGGGGTGACGTCGAGTCACACTTAAAATGACTATGTGCTGACACACAGTGGCAAAAACCCAGAGCACATTTCCCGTTTTTGGCGGTGATGTCATCAAATGCTGACTGACCTCCCTGCTTTGGATCATTCAAAAGAAAAATCCTGCTAAACCTGCAGAAAAACAGGATTTCACCAATTCTTCCTTCCTGGGGGTTTCTCTCTCGAACTACATATAACTCTCCAGAGTTCTATTTTTGTACAAAAACAGCGACCTGCCATCATCCATTCGTCGTGGAAACCGATATCCACCCACAGACATTTGGGAGCCGTTTTTATCCCAGACGTGACGGGTCACGGCTCCAACTTGCCGTTTGAAGCCTCCTTTGATTCGTAACAGACTCACACTGATATAATGCCAGAAAGAGGAAAAAAAACAGAGCAGCATGAATAATCCCCGCCGATAATGAGGAACTGACCGCTGTCACTTCAGAAGCGTCTCGCATGAAACCAACGTTGTTACCGAAGAGATCTCTTGTACGCCTCCAAAAATAAACGCTGGTCTGTCTTGTCATACTGGTTGCTCGTGTATTTTTTTTCTTAAATTCTGTTCCCATTGTGCAGCAGGGTAAAGGTCCAGACTATGAGCTCTGTCTGTAGATTTTTCTTTTTAACCTGGGTGAATGAGACACTTTAGCCAGGGCCGCTTTGAAACTCATTTTGAATCCGCAACATCATTAGCTGAGTCACTATGCAGAGACTTTGAGGGGATTTCTGGGCGGCCAATTGACTGTTCGACTCTCAGGTCACACGAACACACACGTGTGCTAGCGCACACACACATATAGACACACATGCATTCTGATAATGTCATGCAGCTACAGTCTTGGGAGTCACACGTGGAACATTACATTGCTCACATTTCTTACCAGCCTCTAGAGATTGAAAGGCCATGAATTCTCCCAACCTAAATTGCTCCAAAATGGGGAGATTTATAAGGGCTTCCACATCAGAACCCAACTCTTAAACCCAGGATAATTAGCAGCTGGTAACATTTTTACCAACTAAGAAATGTATTAAGATGTTGAATCTTTTACTGTCTTTGTGCTTTTCCCCTTTTTCTTTTTTACAACTATTCACCATCACTGCGACAACGCAACTGATGAAAATGTATTTCACGGCTGCAGGACCGGCTCCCAACAGGAACGCAAGGCCTCCCTTCAGCGGCCTTCAACTTGTTTTAGACTGATTGATTTAAAAATTTTACCTGACTTTTTAAGCTGTGCACTGCGTGGCACTGAGCTACTTGACTGAGCAGTAAAATGATTACCCTCCAGCTCATAGTCTGAGATCCTCCGATAAGCCTGCGCCTGATATTCCCTGGTCTGGGCTAAAGACCGGGGTTGACAGGCGGCTGCTGTCAGGGCTCCAACTCTGCGGAACTGCTTGCACTAAAAAACCTTGACAAGAAAATTCACAGCCTTCGGTCAAATTGTGTATCGAGAACAATTTCCCTTGTAACGCATTCAGGTTATCATTTCATCAACACTCATTCCACCTGCTCTCTTGAGTTAGTTTGCAGTTCTCAGGTTACATGTGTTTTGTTCATTTCATATGCTAATAATATATGAATGTGTTAACATTACAAGTAAATAGTCAGTATGGTTATTATCACTTACAATAATAATAGGTTTAATCATGTATCTGATAATGAATCGAATATTTTAGAAATGTTAAGGTATTCCATAATTTAAGATGAAGCTGACGTTTTTCTGAACACAAATGAAAAAGCATCAAACCAATCTGAGAAGGAAATGAACAGCGTACAGGATACGTTGTCTTGGTGATCTCGAGCAGCTTCTGTTTGGCCCGTCGCTCCGCGTCCTTGGCCTCGGTCAGGTCCTGTTTCAGGTGATCAGCCTCCTTCAATCTGGAACCAGAGGTACACGTCCTTCAAGGTATTTACAGACATCCTCACCCAGTTTACACTGGCATGTTTCCGAGCGCAACACCAAGCATGAGGTAACCACCCAAAATATTCAATAACTGCATTGATCTTTGACCACCGGTCATTGATCTTGCCCTTCATTCTTCCGATTTTGGGTCTCAAACTATTGAACACCCAAATATGTGTTTCCAGCTATCTATTAGGGTTACGTTGGTACCAACTCCGACTGACATCAGCCGAGAGGTGGGGGTACACCCTGGATCCACTGTCAGTTGATCACATTTAGAGACATTACCAGACACGCTCCTATTCACTGGTTTTTAGTCCTTGCTGCAGCCATGTGCTTATCATCCCCGCAAGGAAAACATCTCTGTTTCCACGGTGAGGCTCCTGGTCTGTTGCCAGGTGTTAGAATGGTGATTTAGTGATGGAGGGTCTGCCAGGGTTTTATTCTGAAAATTGACTGGAGCTTCAACGCACAGCAGATGGACCCGATGGGACAAGACGATACCTCTGGTTGCGCTGTATTGATTTTGTTTCCCCACAAAGTGAAAAGCTAAATCCACGGAGTACGTATGTACTACACTGCACGTACTGTGTGAGGCCCTTAAGATTTAAGGGTTCTATTTTTACGATAAAGTTATTGGTGAAACACGATGGAGACGAGCTGCCGTGGGTTGAAATGTAACGGTAATTCTGAAAAGTTGAAAGTGAACTAAGGTGCGATTAACGCCGGACTTTTAATGAGTTTAGTCACAAAAATTCAAGACCTCCTCTCAGACTGCTCCACCAGCTTTACGGCCAGCTGCTCCGCCTCCCTCATCTTCTGTTCCATCAGCCTTTTCTCCTCCTTGGTCTTCATGGCGGTGACCTCTAATCGCTGCCGCTCCTGCTCAGCTTCAGCAGCCTTGTGGGCCAGCAGCTTTGCTTCTTCCTCGGCAATCTGAGCCTTCTCCGCAAGCAGGTCGGCCGTCTCTTCGGATCGCAGCTAGAGAGAATGCACCAATTCATGAGATTTAAAGCATGACATGACACCCGATACTGATTTTGTTTTGTTTAGCCCCAATCAGCTTCAAATAGCAATATTCTAGATCTGCTTTTACAGGTTGTTTTGTCATTGTGTAGCTACAGGTGTTGCTATCTGTGTCGTGTACAGTCTCTATATATCCATGTCTAGTGGGGGATTAGTGTAAAGGGAACTGTTTACGATTCACAGACATAGAACCTTATAAATGAAAGGCACAGCAGGCGAAGGGGATTATGATGATTTCCACACAAGAAGGAGTATTTCAGTGCAGTTTAACACCAAACGGTATTCATTATTTAACAATATGAGCCCATGGCAAAATATTCAAAGTTTCGAAGACATAAGACAAATTTACTACATCTGTTACGTAACATTTCATTTTAAAATTGCTAGAAATGAATGGGATGAACAGTCTCACTTCGGGAAGAGCCATGTTTTGTGATGGCAGGTTCGAGGTAGGATTATTTGATCGGAGTATATGATGTTGCAGTGAAACAGATGATAAATAACGTTGAAACGTAGACTGAGTATTCAGCCCTCTGCTGGAATTAGGTTGCTGGGAGGGAGCAGCGATTTAATCCCCAAACTGCATATTCTGACTTCCTTTGATTCCATTTTTCAAGCTGCGGAATAAAGTTAATTAATTAATAAGTTCACGAACCATGGCATCTCAGCACTCTCTCTTCGTAGACTTTGAGTCATTTTAAATGAAGTGGTGGGGGTGGGCGCCAGGAAGGAGACACTAAACTTCCCACAACTGACGTAACAGCTGGAAATTGTAACATCTTTGGATTTGACAAATACAGCACTTCACACTATGTGATACTGTAACTGATTTCTTTTGTTTCGTTTTCTTGTTTTGTCGCTGCTGGGTCAAAACAGCCTGACCACTGGGCTGACACTGCATGAATCAATTGTAAGACAAATGCAGTGAGTTACTATTCATGTGGGGATTGCGGACATCGCTACCCTCTCACTTCATTTCCTCTGTGCTCAGAATAACTATGAATGTGGTGGTGATTTTATTACTGTATGTCAATCATGTGCATCTCTAATTCAACACGAATATTCAGGTCAGATTGTATGTTGACTTTTACCTTCATTGGAAGGTTATGTACATGCTGTATTCTGAAAATTTAAGAATGCATCACTGGTGTCTGCAGGTGCTATGGACAGATGCATTCGACTTAAAAATGTACAATCATTTCCATACGTATGAGGATGCGGCTGAGACACCCAGAGCGACCAGAATTCCTCCCACCAGTTTCATGAATTCCTTTGGGAAACACTAGTGTTTCAAACACACTCAAGTTCAATGGAGAACTCTGCTCTTTTGGCGTAACACTCTTTTTTTGAAGATTTGTCAGGAATACAGATCCAGAAACACGGATGCGCACATGCACGTCATTCATCCAAATTCCAAATTTATCTCAACTTTTCAAATTTTCACCTGTAAAAGCTGTAACAAGCATGCTGCTGTATCTTAGAATACAGCAACTCCATGCAAAGACTGCTATTTTCTTGCTAACATAAACATGATTTTGTTCTATCTTTACCTGAAACATTTCTGTGACTGGTAGATAATTGTACTGACAGAATTTTTCCTTTCCAATCTTCCTGTTGTCAAATTTTCTGAAGAACTGTGTTTGAGTCTCCACATGCACATGCGGATCACGCTGTGTTTTTCATTACATTACATTTTAGATGTACTGATAAATAATGTGATGGATTTTGCTGTTCTTCTACCGATGAATGTGTGCTTGTTGTTTTGTTACTTTGCTTTTCATCATGTAAATTGGTTTCTTGGTTTCAAAGTTGTCGTAAACAAAATAAACTGCCCCATAATATAATGGCAGTCGTATATCAAGGATTACTTTCTTGGGATAACACGTTCTAACACAATGTATCTCATATCAGGAATGAAGAGCTCACCAGAGCCTCATTGGCCAGTCGTGCTTCCTCCTGCAATTGGAAAAGCCTACGTTCCATCTCCTCTTTTTGCCGTTCTGCCTCCTCCCTCATCTGTTTTTCCCGTGCCAGGATCTGACGCTCCATCTGAGTATAGAGCAAGAAATCAACACATTACTGTTATATTACAAGTATTTTGGGCAGTTTTCACATTCTAAACATTGCTCAGCTCCTGCAATGTGTCAATATTCTCCTGTCTGAGGCCAGTGTTCCTGAAGATGGCAGACCTTTTTGCGGGCTTTCTCCTCTTTAGCCTGAGCCTTCATCTGCTGCACTTCGATGGAGTCCACCTTCCTTCTTCTCATGAAAAGATCGTGGTTCCCAATGCACAGTTGCAGGATCTGGAGACACGGGTGATACAAACAAGCAAAACATTAAAACATCCTTTTCTAAATTCTGTGATCTTCGAAAAGTAAAGCAGGCAGAGACAAGAATATACCAGTTTGTTGACACGCAGCTGAGACGAGTAGAATTTGAAAACATCTTTCTTCTTGTCAAGGGGCTTGATGGTGAACTGCAAGATATACATCATCTTTACGAACATACTACAAAAAAAAATACATGTTAGATGGCAAAAAATGAAAGCATAGCAAATAAATTAAATATTAAGTAATACCCAGTACATTTTTAGAATAAGAAAAGGGAGAGGAGCTCAAACACAATTTCCTTTCTTTAGTCCCCTGGGTTACTGGGTTTGGGTTTCATGATCTGAAAATCACTAGATGCCCAGACAGTCAGTGATTTTGTCAACATCCATAGCATCTGGTATTTTGCGGGATGAGGTTTCACACTTGAGTCCCATGCTTCAAGAATGCAGAGACAATAGTCTAAATTTCTCACTGTTGTGGAAGACCTAAAGTTCATAGCTTCATAACAGAAAGTAAAGCTTAACTTCATAAGACCAACCATTTTTTTTCCCCCCAATACATGAAAGATAGCCTTTCCAAATTATTGCTGAAAGGTCTGAGGATTCCTGAAGAGCCAGATGGTAAAGTAAAAATAATAAGAGATAACAATGAAGACTGCAAATCAAGCTGTGAATTTGTGACAATTTAAAAAAACAAATGTACTATTCCAAGAAATATCTTGAAAAATTGGTTGGATACCTCTTTTTCACTATAAGAGATGTTGCGGATGCCACTCCATGGAAACGACTTGTTAGGGTTGAGTTTACTGTTGGGACTGTAAATGTGAAGACCCTGAGCGTCCACTCCAAGTAACAGGTCTGTGTCCCTCTTATTTTGCTGGAGTTGGGAAGAAAAAAAATGGTTCTTAGGGCATTACCTTCTGATAATGTCACACACAGTTTTGGGCTTTGCTTTCATCCAAAGGTTATTCAAAGTTGCACAACATCAAGGGACTTCACTAAACTCACAGTGATGGAAAAGTAGCTGACACCATACATCTCAAGGTCCTGAGCAATCTTCAGGTACTCCATCTCAGCCTCATCCCTGTGCGACATAAATAAAACCCAGTATGCATTTATGCCACTTAATCTGCTAAACCTTGAATTACAATTTTATTCATTAAGATGTCAATTTCACTTTACATGCTGGATGTGAGACGCCCTCTAGGATCAGTCCTACCTGGCGATGCCTCTGTGCTCTGCATACCAAGCTGTAATCTTCTCCTCCCACATGTCTGCTGTCATTTGGTATTGCATCAGGACCTGTGATATGTGCACGCATGTGTATGCACGCACACGCACACGTACACGTACACGTACACACACACACACACACACACACACACACACACACACACACACACACACACACACACACACACACACACACACACACACACACACACACACACACACACACACACATTTGTATGCACCGACTTTTTTATATTAACTTACAGAAAGCTGAACTACACTTACTCTTTTTGGTAAAAGCTCATCTTGTGCTAGGAAGCCTGGCTTATGAAAGTTTGGATCATAGTCCCCGTACTGTGAGTTTGAGAAAGAAGGTTGTCAGTCTTGCATGATGCTGGTAGAGTGACCGAAAATAAACAAGATTTCGTGATGCGGGGGTCATACATACTGAAAGAACCTGAAAAGATCATTTATACTAGTATATTGGGTCTAGAGTTTAAATAAAGGAGACAAGAACAGATGCTCTTCTCTCCTTACCTTGGCTTGAACGGCATAGGATGCCAACAACACTGACGCTTCTGGTGAGCAGAAAATCTCCTCATCTAATATTTGTTTCTTCACCTAAACAGGAGTTTGAACACGTGTAAGAACACCATAACACAGATAAAATACTAAAATATCATTCAAAGAGACCCGTACTGCCTATATGTCAAAATGTATTAAAAAAAAAACAGGGTTATCTTGCTCTAGAATATTTTAATCAATATATCTTGTCAGAAAGTGAAGGCCAAATCTGCTGTGGGTGTGTTTTAATATGACTGAGTGCAAATACAGTGTAGGGATGGCGTTTTATAAAAAGCTTTTATGTGACTCAGGTGAACCTCTCAATGTGTATGTAGTGCTTGACACGGATGGTCTGCACTGTGCAAGAAACTTCTCACAAAAAGATTCAACCAACGGTCAAAAATATGGATAAGCTTTGAGAGTACAATGTCAACAGACAGGAAAATCTGAAAAGCAGTCTTTCATTAACTTTGTGATATTTTACAATGTAATAAAATAAGATGGATAACCTGTAAAAAGAAGAGGTGCTGCGTAATTTCTTGAACCAATTCTTCCTCTACTTTCTCTGGAAAGAATTTAGCCAAGAAATGAAATGTTATCGGCGAATCCTTGGGGACCTCCTGATCCAAGACCTGAGTGAAAAGAAGGTAGATGAGATTTCTGTTCAGTGCCTCTCCTGTGACATGCGGTCAACTACAGTCACGCAATGGACTGTAAGCTAGCAGGTGTGCTAGGGAGGTGTTAAAAGCAATGGGTGCTAGCATCACAAGTGTGTCTCAAGGTGTGATGCAGTTTAATATCAGTTGGTTCATTCATCCACTCACCCTCTTCTCTGGCTTCAGCCAAGCGTAGGTGTCTTTTACTGTGTATCTGAGTCCAAAGAACCAAGTCTCTCTCAATCCAACCGTGCGACAGACAAGATCAAACAGGTCTTTGCCCTTCCATTTGACCTGGGAAAATCAGAGGGTACAAAAAAAAATCAAAAGCTATTCAAAGCACGGTTTTCTTCTGTTGCTTCAATTCTGTACGAGTGCAAAATTGTTACTCATTGTCATCAATGAGGGCCTCCAGGAAACATGAACACCTATTAGAATAATGGAAAATAATGAATTCCACTTCAGTGATGCATTCTTCCACTCTTGATGATCTCTCAGGTATTTTTTTTACGTCATTCTCTTTACCTGCTGAATTTAAATTTTTTGGTTTTAAAAAATCTGTAGTTTTGCAAATAATCCAGGAAATAATACTGCAACGTGTTTCTTGTAAAATTCAGCAAGAAATATTGATTATCCACATTGAACAAGTCCACGCTTCAATTTCACGCAGGTTATGTGAAAATGGTGTTCCATTTTCACTTGGGGACGAAAATATAAAGTATCTATTATACAGCTTTACAAGGGGCTGGTCATTGGAGTGATATCTGGTCATTGCTGTGTCACAATCCCTACCTCACAGCTGAACTCCATCTCAGCATCCATGGTGATCACTTTGACTTTAAAAGTCTTTGGCTGCTTCTTTTTTAATCCCAGGATGGACATCTTAGTATGGCTTGCGCTATCAAGGTAACCTGGGAGGAGAGAACAAAGGGGAATGAAGGAGAAAAATCAAAACATGATATTTCGAGTCAGTGGGCGGATTCGACCAGCCACTAAATGTTAGGAAACCGTGATTCCTAAATGCAGCGGTTCATCGTTTACGGGTGCAATTCCAACAGATACATCTTACTCAATTGACTGCCGACAACTAAAAATAAGACGTCTCTGGCAATTTTTCATAAATACACATACATAATCTTGAGATAGACAAAAAGGTAGGTGACCTATAGATGAAGAGAATTTACCAGGAATGACGGTTTCGCACTTCAGATGTCCAGCAAGGTACAAGGGAGGCTGTGGCTTTTTGTAAGGCAATTCGATGCTAAGCTAATGTTATTAGTCAACGTTACGCTGCACTTATGCCACGAAAACCGAACAAAACAAACTATAAAAACTTCGCAACTTTTCCCCGAGCTCCATTATGAAGAAAGGACCCGATTAAGACACAGTTAAAGCTGTTTAACAGGACAGAGAGTCCGGTTTTGCTAAAGTTGTCGACGGCAAGAACATTAGCTCGTTGGTAGCCTCCAGCTGAAGTTGAGGACTTTCCAGAAGCTTTTTGTTTTGACTCTACAGGTGGGAACGGGAACGGCAGCTGCTCGGGATAGAGCCACTGCGCATGCGCACGAATTGGGCGGCCTCAAAGCCGCCCCTCTTAATATGAGGAAACTGTCGGCGTGGGAAGGCTGGTTTGTTTTTAACTCATGCAAGATGTCTACTATTTTACTTCAAGGGCTGTAAAGGCTTTAAATAAGACCGACAGTTTAAAAAAAGCAGAGGTGGGTGCTTTTTTTTTGTTAAGCAGAACAGCAGAGATAAGGACGGGGTGAAACTGCGGTGCCCGTTTCTGTCAGTGTACATTCCCCTCCGTTGGGGATCTCCACGGATCCTCCCTGATCCAGGCGTCCTGGTCTTACTTTAGTCCTGGTAACCTGGTAACCCTTTAGTCCTGGTAATAGTTTTGTCCTCTCTGCTGTGTGCAGGACCGGTGCCGACCCCTCACGACGGCACCGACAAACGACGGACAGAGCTACGAGCCCGATCACGGTGAGGGCACATGGCCGTGAAGCACCATAATAAACCATTCATATACGTTTGTTTCCGGCTTAGAATATTCAACAATTATATATATATATATATCAACGGGCACCGTGAATGAATTCAAAAGCAACAATGGTTCTATATAAGAAGATTTTTTTTCTTTACTCATTTGAGATATCTTAGTCTAACGTGGCCACGGACGGGAACTCACACACTAATGTTGTTTGAATAAAGCATGTATATTCTTATTCAAACACGTAAAAAATGTTGTGTTGTGCATTCATGTTTTCAGGAAATTTCATTTTCATTATTGAACATATTGCAATTTTTCCAGACAGATCAAAACAAGAGTTTACTGTATTGTTACACCTTTCATTTGAATAATAGTAATCTTTACTTCATTAATTAGTTTTTCGAGGCAATATTAATTTTCTGTATTTGACCCATTGTGGATGAACCCCGATCAGTTGTGTATTGTTCCAGGGATCCAGTGTCAAAAGGTTCTGTGGCCCGTACGGGGATCGAACCCGCGACCTTGGCGTTATTAGCACCACGCTCTAACCAACTGAGCTAACCGGCCTGTTTGCGCATGAGAAATTACAGCTTTTTATTTCTTCCTTCCCAGGAGTGGTCACAGTTAGTCAACCTTCTTCATCTCAACCTATTCTCTGGATTCTCCCCTCTCACAAAAAATTACCTTCATATCTTCTCTCACTACGTCCATAAATCTTCTCTTTGGTCTGACTCTAAACATCCAATTTCAACATCCGTCTGCCATTATATTCACTATCCCTCCTCTGAATATGACACGGCCATCTCAGTCTGTCTTCTCTGACCTTCACTCCAAAACATCTAACATCTGCTTTCCCTCTGTTGGACTCATTCCTTGTCCTATCCATCCTGGTCACTCCCAAAGAGAACCTCAACATCTTCATCCCTGCAACCGCCAGCTCCGACTCTTTTCTTTTTGTCAATGTCACTGTTTCTAAACGTTACTGCATCGCCGGTCTCGCCACTGTCTTGCACACCTTTCCTTTCATTCTGGCTGATAGTCTAAATAAACTGCAGGTCCTGGAATAGGGAGTCAGTTTTAAGAACATTTCATCCTTGCCAAGACACCGTCCACAAACCTTTGCATTTATAATAATAATCGGGCCAGGAAGGCGGCACAGTCCTCGATCGATTCGGATAGGGGCTGTGCTGAGCTTGCGTGTTGTCTCTGTGTCCGCGTCGGTTTGTTCTGGGTTCTACGGTTTCCTCACACCATCCAAAAACATGCAGCAGGTTCATTGGAGACCTTTAATTGCCTGATGATAGAAGGGATGGGCTGCAGCCCCCTCCCCGCGTCCCTGAGTGCACGATAAGGGGTATAAATAATGAACGAATGAGTGACCGGCCAGGACTGAGTATGGCTTAGTTTTCAGTAAAACTCCAAGCGGCATTACACTGGCTGATGTGTGAAAGTTATCTTTTTTTTGTCACAGGTTGAGAACGATGTCAGACGTCCAAAAGACATTTGAACACGTGAAAGCCGTCGTTTTGAAAGCTCATCACGGCACCACGTTGGCGGAAAAGATAACCTTTTACGACAGCTGGGCAAACAACTATGATCAGGTGGGGTTGGATATGAGGGATAACACCTCTCCGATATTTTGCCTTAAGGATTTTGCACATTAGCTGAACTCTGACGGCAAAGACTTAGACAGATGGCGTTATTGTGTGGATACAAGATCATTTATTTATGGTTGTTGTCGTTGCTGTTGTGACTCTGAGGAACACTTTCCCCCGACTTGGATTTCTTATATTGAGCGTTATTAATGACCTCTGCTTGAAGGAGGATTCATTTGCTTGATACGAACTCTCTATTGTGTGTTTAACACAGAAAATATCCAAACCTC
The DNA here is from genome assembly GCF_037954325.1 of Fistularia commersonii. Lineage (NCBI taxonomy): Eukaryota > Metazoa > Chordata > Actinopteri > Syngnathiformes > Fistulariidae > Fistularia > Fistularia commersonii. The sequence continues at coordinate 6,029,846 of NC_141312.1, forward strand.
TTTGCAGTGAGATTATTCCATCAATCTAAATATTACAGGGTATTCCCACCTCCTCTGCAAGCTCACACCACTGACGCCAAACTGCTCTCCTAAAACTCATTTGATCAGGATGTGGCTGTTCTTGAGTACCGCGCGCCGAGCCTGGCTGCAAACAGTGTCCATTCCCACTTTCGGGGTGACCGCGGCGCCGCTGCGGTGCTGGATATCGCCTGTGGCACCGGGCTTGTGGCCAGGCAGGTAAACAACACCTGCACTTACAACATATTTTACGCCTGTGACGTCACATTAAGTGTTTTACCATCAGTAACCAAATAATAGGTAATTATTCAGTTATTCGTTATCTTCAGTCAAAAAATAAGGGATAAAGACGGATGTTTTTATTTGGGGGGTTTGAAGCATAGATAATGGTGATTCCAAGGAATAAAAGTTAATGCTAACATCTATTGATTTGCTTGCTGTGACTGATCCACAAGTACACGTTTCCCTGTTGCACAGATGGAGAAACATGGATTTCGCTGTTTTACGGGTATCGATGGGAGCGAGGGGATGCTGAGGCTGGCCAGAGACACCGGCCTGTACCAGGACCTGAAGCACGCCGTTCTGGGAGAAAACCCGCTGCCTGTCCAGTGGGGTAATTCACTGCTCCATCATTCCTCCAGCATCATCAATCACCGTGATCAGAATCTGATAGACCAATTTTATTCTCTGTTCGTGTTCAGATCAATCGTCATCATCTATCTTTCTAAACATTTCAGTTCTGCTGACTCGATTGACACAGTTAAACCCTTTTTTGTGGTAGATTGTTCAGTTCTTTTAAAAACTGATCACAAAATGGACATTTTAAATAAAATTTATTATCATTATTATCATTATTGTTGTTGTGGTTGAAAAATAACCATGATGGCGTAAATGAGCCAATTCTAATGTGACTGGTTATTTTTATGGCTTCATTTATGCACTTGCCATTTAATCCTTGGTATTTCTTTTTTTTTTTTAAATTAACAAGTTTGGGAATAAATATATGTATGAGATCCCTGCAGGACCTTCTTTAAAACGTGTCTGCTGCTTTTTGCGGGCTGTGGCCGACCAAGAGAAGATAGTAATTACGCTTACGAAGGGTGTAGTGACTGATACACCGCTATTACACGTGTTGTTATTACCTTGCCATGTGTTATTCCTCTGTTTGTAGGGATGCAAAACAGCAAGTGTTATTTTTGCTTTATCAGGTCAAGGAACACTGTGTTTTGCATCTCATGTTTGCACTCTGCCAAACACAGTGGCACAGCGGTTAACCACAAACCCAAGGTACATAATGACCTTAAATTTTTTATGAACCTTTACTCCCTTCAATCTGCTGCGTCACTTAGCATCAGGAGGTGTTTGTTTGTGGGATTATTTGGGATCGACTCACTCGCGCTCCCCTCTCTCCTCACGCAGGTACGTTCGACGTGGTCGTGATCGCCGGGGCGCTGAGTGTCGGTCAGGTTCCGGTCGGCGAGATCAGGGACCTGTGCAGGGCCGCAAAACATGGTGAGATTATTTTAGCTGGCGACCTCGGCTGTGAATGAGCGTTCTCCGTTTTCACTCGCATCCGCGCTGTTTCCCGTTAGGCGGCTACGTTTGTATGACGACCAGATCTAACGCGGAAAACTTAGACTACAAAGTGGCGCTGGAGCGTGAAATAAAGCAGATGGAGGCCGAGGGGCTCTGGTCTTGCGTGGAGGTCACGGAAGTGCAGGACTGGGAGAGAGGAGTCTCCGAGGACGAGGACAGCTACATCACTGGTTGTGTGTTTCTCTGTAAGAAACTTTAACGATGCAGATGTTCCTCTGTACCGAAGTAGAAGACTGGATTATGCAAGAAGATAAATAAATGAATGAATGAATACGTAACTCTTGTCAGCGCCTCATGTGTCTCCGGTGTACCGGACGGTATCTGCCCAACACGTACAGGCACGGAAGGCGCTTATCATGGGAATGAAAATGATGCGCATTGCAAGGCAACACAAGATTAGGATCAATTCTACCTCGGGCGACACAGTCATTATTATGTCTCGTCTATTCAATGTAATTGTGACTCAACTGTCGGCTGACGATTCAGTCATTTCCACAAAATTGTGCCGCTTTCTCATTTTCAAAGTGCAGTATTAATATTGCAATTTGTTTTTGCAGAATGACAAAAATGAATGTGTTGTGTTACGTCTAAACGTGGGAAATCAGTTTTTATGCACATGTAAATCTACAGGTAGAGAGATAAAGATTATATTACAAATCCATTTCCGTTCCCTCACTTTGTCTTTTCTTATTCTCTCTGTCTGACAGACACCGCTTACACAACTCGCACAATCTCACACATGCGTGCACAGGAACAATAGAGCGGGTCTCGGTGATAAAAGGGGTCACGCTCAAGCAGTTGATGCGACACAAACCTAAAGAAGAGGTAACAATGGCAACAACCATTTATCCAGTGAAGCTAGAAGCAAATACAAGAAACAGACAACAATGTGTTGTTAACGTTTTAATGCAGGTCCTCACCGGACAGAAAAGTCATTCTAGTTTGTAATGTTGGATGCTCAAACTAGTAAAGCAGTTTAGTTCAACACAGCGCAGGATGAGAGGCAACCAAACCTGCTTTACCAACCTGAGAGTCATTGACCTTGTGGGATTTTTTCACAAACTACAGAGAAAGTAAACTCTCTTCACCTTGAATCGACCAGCTGAAGAGGGAAAAGGAGGTGATAAATGAATTGAACACTATATGTGTGTGCGTGTGTGTATGTGTGTGGTTGTGTTACAGTACTAAGAGTTTGGCTGCAGATAGATATATGGTATCGTGCAGAAGAAAATAGTGCACATATTGAACAATAAGTCATTTATCTCGTTATGATGCAAATACACAGATATTCTCTGACCTGTTTGAATGTTTGACCGCTTTAAAACTCTCCGAATGATGTGATTGTCAATGGTATTGTTTAAATTGATAAATAATCTATATGTTGAAATGATTCCAGTTCACATCTTCCAACTGTTGGAGTTAATATGTATGTAGCTAAACTGTAGTTACAGTTTGTTGGTTATTCCAACTGAAAAACGTAGAGCAACTTAATCCACACATGGAAGAGAAATACTGCCCTCCAGTGTTTTCACACCATTTTTTGAGCCAAGACAGGAGATACTTATCCATTCATTCACCCATCCAGTCAATCACATGGCTGCGTGTGTTGTTTTTTATTTTATTTATTTTTTTTTAATTTGGTAATCAGCAAAAATGGAATGTGCAATTTTTTCAGATTCTGTATTTGGAAAGCTGTAAATGTGAACAGGAGTTGACGAGAAACCAAAGTTAGAAGCACTTCTAATGTGTTTAAGAATTTTGAGAAAACCTTTATATACGTATACATTTAAAAAAACATAATCACATTCTAATGTATACCGATTATAAAATATCAGACATAATGCAATCTACTGAGCTTAAACCAAACTCTCCAGAATAGATGTCATTTAACCAAATCTGCGCGGACTGAATCCGCTCTGTGTATACAAAACACCTCGCCGCTTGAATTAAATTAGACATTTTAAAAAATATTCACGGCATCACCCGGGATATTACAGGGCCTCCGTTCCAAATGACATTTCCGAGACATCTGACTGAACTCATCCCCGCTGCTCTTGGGGCACAACTGTCACATCCAGCAGCGCTAACTGTCCATCACGCACAAATCTGTCTGACATTCAGACACTCTAATATAATGCTGTTGCCAGTGTATTCCGCAGAGGAGTAAGTAACAACCTTATTACCTTTCTCAGAGTCTATAGGAAGAGTGCGACGTGCCTGAGGGTGACCCCACTTCTAATGCTCGTTAGAGGGATTGCCAAAGTTGCTAAAGGACTGCGTTATTTAAACACACACCCCTGTGTATCCATATGTATGTATGTATATATATACTGTGCAGTGTGCATGTACAAAAAAAAGGATAAAAAACACAAACACTCTCCTTCTCCTATCTGCAAGATATTTAACCCCAAGTTGCTCGTGATGGCCGAGTTAACCCCTTGCATTGCAGCTCTGTCGTCATCGGTGTGTGTGTATGTGTGTGTGTGAACAGGTTACACTTTCTAGTGCAAAGTGCTTTGATACTGCAAGGTGTGAAAGTGTAATATATATTGACCTCAGTTATAATGAACATCATGAATTCACACACAAAGAACAAATAGTTTGCAGTTGGTGCAATTTTTTTATAATTTTTTTTTCAATTTTTTTATTTGCTTGCTTCTTGATTTGTTGTTGAGCTTTTGTATTGCTATAGGAAAAGAGTGCAAATTACAATGACCTTGCTGGTTGAGAGGTTGGTTATTCAGTAATGATATTGTTGTACACATGCAAAGCCAACAGACTTCAGCTTCTAAAGGTTTTGTTATTAAAATATATTGCGTCACACACGATTCCTGTTAAATCGGTCTGAGGACAGATCTAATGCGTCAGTTTTTGCCAAATGAATAAATTTGACCACAAGGTAGCAGTGTTTCCCTGATATGCTCTCACTTCATTCAAAACCCTTCTCAAGTGATGCAGTCCATTATTTAAATGATGTGATTATTGTATGTTATGTTTCTCTGGAAACATCAAAATCAATCCCCTTCCTAACCTTACATAAGGGACTTTGCTTGTTTCATTTTAATACTGTACCCCCTTTTTTATGTCTTTATTTTCTTGAAACTGTCTCAGTCTCTTTGCTATTAAGTAGGAATATTTACTCAACAAGCAGTAGTGGGATCTGATAAGATACTGGTAGTTTCTGATTGAAAATGGTAAGAGAAAAGTGATCGCGCGTGCAGGGAGCAGCAAAACAAAGAGCAAGTATTCCATGACTGCTGAAACTGAATTGGCATTCTTGACACACGCATTGTTGCTCTCAAACACACACATCCCCCTGTGAAGCCACACTCTCTGTCAAACCAGTTTGTCCTGCGTATTTTCCTCGCCACAAGGAACACTGGGTGGGTTAGGGGATCGATGCGCCCTTAAAAATAGGCTTTCAGCTCGTCAAATAAGAACAAAACAAATAACACAGATTAAATAAAGTTGAGTAAAAATGGGAAAACTGTTGAAAATAAGTATTTTATTGAATAGCAAATGCATGGAAACTCACATTCAGATTTAAGTGAATCACATTTCTCGGTCGAAAATTAAAATGTTTGCAGTAAATACATAACAAAAGGGATTATTAAAAAGGAAAAAAACGAGAAAGCGTAGCATATTCCATTTGTGTCCTTCATTTTCCTTAAAGATCGAGGTGAAATGTGCGATGAGAAAGTTTTTGTCTCTGAACAAAACAAAACAGGCACCCAGTTTCTGCCGGTGCGATGCATTGTAGTAACATGTCCATGCATTAGCATGCAGTATAACCCATACTCGTGAGGCTATCCTCCATTAGAAAAGTGCAATTTAGATATGTAAGACTTCACTTCCTTCTTTCCTCAAATTAAAAACATTTCCCAGAAACATGACCTCGGCTATGATGACTCATTTGCGGAAAAAAAAAAAATTTAAATATTTATAACTCATATTTTCACGCATGACCCTTCGTTAGTCTATGTGCTGCAGTTATTTTCATAGATAAGTTTTTGCTGGATTCAAGGACGTGTCCTCGTCAGTAGCCTCGGCTCCGGCAGCTAAAGTCTCTGCCATTTCGGCTCGTTGCAGCTTAGACTTCGTGGATGGAGCTTCGCTTTGGTCCGATTTAGTGGACTCCGGTCTTTTGAGCTGAGACTTTGCTGACGGGGCCCATGATCTCTCTGACTCCTGGCCCAAGTCCTGCTTGGACCAGGGGGGCCTTGAGTCCCTCAACTGGGATTCGGCGGACTCTCCCCCGTGGCTTTGCGACTTCGTCGGCGCAGGCATGGCGGGCTGAGCCTTGGCTGTTGATTTCCTGCTGTAATAATAGGCAGCCTGGCTGTTCCCGTTGGAGGAACGGACCATCAGGTAACGTGCAGAGAGACTTTTCTCCATGTTGTGCGATTTGATGGGGCAGGCCGAGCTGATGAACAAACCCCCTCCGAGAAAGAGCAAAATGGACGACCCCCAGCCAATGTAGAGACAAGCTCCTATCTCCCTCCGCTGCGCGTCGATGGACGCGCTGTAGAACCTCCTCACGACGGCTCCAGCCGTCCACGACGTGGGGATCAGGCACAGGAGTCCCGTGATGATCAACACCACCCCTGCCGTCACGGCCACCTTCCCCTTAGCCCCGGCCCCGTCTCCATCCAACAGTCGAGTGCACTTCCCGCCAACGAAGGCCAGAACGAGGCCGAAACCACCCGTGGCAATGGAGAAGGCCATGAGAGCTCTGGCGGCCTGCAGGTCGGAGCTGAGGGCGAGGAGGGACTCGTAGGGTTTGCACTGAATCTGACCCGTGCTCTGGGCCACGCAGGTCATCCAGATTCCCTCCCAGATGGTCTGGGAGGTGACGATGGTGCTGCCCACAAAGGCGGTGACGCGCCACATCGGCAACACGCAGCTGATGATAACCCCTATCCAGCCCAGGAGACACAAGGCGCTGGCCAGCATCTGCATCCCCATCGAGGCCATCCTGTCTTTGTGGTCAAAACGTCTCCGACGGCTTTTGAAAACGTCCGAGTTGTTTGTTTTCCTCTAGGTCGTCCTTCCCTCCGGGTCCTCTTTACTCTCAGCTTCTGTGATCCCAGGTGTTGGATTTCTCCATTTTTGCAGATTCTTTCAGTGCCTTCTTTTCTTCACACGGTTGCAGCTCCTGTGGCGCGCAGCTGTCTCCACTTCCCCGTCTCGCATCCACTCGTTTTCTCTTGACTCCCAGTCAGTCTCAGTTTGGACGCAGTTCATTTGTTTATTTCAACTCTGTCACCGACCCTCCTACTTTGCAGCGTCGCCTGCTGTTTTTTCCTTCAGCCCCCTCTCCTTCTCTCTCTCTCTCTCTCTCTCTCTCTCACTTCCCTCTAACTACTTCTGTCCCCGGAGAGCGAGAAAGCTGCCTCTACTGTCACCTGGGCCTGGGTGCTACTAGACAGGTGCACAAGCGCCACACCTTCTCTTCAGGGATGCAAAAGGGGAGGAGGCTCACAAAAAAAAAAGAAAAACTAGATTAGTGTAGAGATCAGGTTGGAGAGAGGGAGAAAGAGAGAGAAGTAGCGATGAAACTGCCTGTGACATCATGCATACCCTCATTCATGTAATATAGCTGATGGGCTTTTTCTGGAGGAAGTTAAAAATACATGAAATAATCTCTGCTCCCTTCGTATCTACGGGACTTATATATGAGATGACTTGAATTGACGAAAAGAAAATAAAGATTATGTCTCGTTGGAATGTGTGATACATGTGCGATGGTGTGTTTGACTGTAAAAGAAACACTTATGTTTATGCAGCCATATGTAAGCATGAAGAGTGAGATGAGTCATTGAAGAATGCATTCTACAGCTGAGATAAACCTGTTTTTACACACACACACACACACACACACACACACACACACACACACACACACACACACACACACACACACACACACACACATGCATACACAACCAAACCCTTCTCCACATTGCTCAGAGGGATGCTTCATTTCCATCACTCTTGCCCAGGAGATTAAAACTACCTGAAATATAATTGTTTTTTAGTTTTAGTTTTTTTTTAAAGGATACAAGTTTGACTTTTACAGACAAGACAAACAACAAAGAAACAAACAAACCGCAGGACGGGGGGGAGGAAAGTGACTCATTCAGCGTTGATCGAGTTTTCTTTGATTATGTCGCCAGGCCGGCACATAATTATCCCCCTGTGTGTTTGAAGAGACGTTTGTTCAGCGGCGAGGCCTCATTTATGTCACATAACCTGTTTGCAAGAATTATGTCATGAACACCTGAAAAACCAGAGCTGCCACTCTTTGCCGCGTCTCTCCGCATTTTTATCAGTCTTTTGTTTTCTTTTTGTGAGAAACAGTAGAAAGAACCCCATGAGGAAGAGTCATTTTACATCCCCGATGTTTACCTCTTCAATAGGCAAACATGAAATACTTATTCCTGGGACACGTTGACTGCATAAGCTACATGTATAATAGGTTATTGGAGATAAAAAATATAAGGTGAATGAAAAATATAAAGGCTAAACTTGAATACTTTGCATTAGATTGAAAACATAGCTGACATTGTCATAAAAAAGATGAGCGTTTGGGGAAATCAGTCAACAGGTCGAATAGATAGATAGATAGATAGATAGATAGATAGATAGATAGATAGATAGATAGATAGATAGATAGATAGATAGATAGATAGATAGATAGATAGATAGATAGATAGATAGATAGATAGATAGATAGATAGATAGATAGATAGATAGATAGATAGATATGAACAAGGTGATCTCAGCTTAGCAGTAAGTATAACTGCAGAATGAGATGGATATATGAATAAATACGTGGATAAACATGGATACATGGATGGTTAAATATGTCTAAATGCATATATAAAAACATATGCATACATTTGTATGTACACACACACATATATACATATACACATATATACATATATGTATGAATAGAGAAAGAGAGAGAATGGGACAGATATAATACTGTAGCAAGTCACGAATGTTGGGGTTTATGTTGATGCTTGTTTTCTGTGTCATTTTGGGGTTGCTGTGAATTATGTGTGTGTGGTTTGGGGTGCAATGAATTCTGTTTTTTTTTTTACCTGGAATTGAGCGGGAACATTTAGCTGGATTTCAGGCTTCTGTGGCGTGGCTTTGGCAAACAACAACTATTGGTCATTAAACAGACGTTTTACCGACAGCTGGACGCTTCCCTGACTAAAACACTACAATATAAATGTATAGAGTGAGATAGTCGAGTTAGTTTGAAAGTCGGAGGTGCCTCAGAGCAGCGAAAAAAAAAAACCCTCAACTTAAAGGGGGTAAAATTGTGAATAAGAGCCTTTTCTAAAGATTCTCAAGGTGCAAAATGATCTGCACTCAACATTTATTTTTCAGGATGCCTGAACATCACCCACCTTCATGGGCTAAACGCGGGTCCGTCCCAGACCTGTTTCCAGCTCAGAGTCCAAACGCAGGGCCTGTGGGTCCCAAGAGAGCCGTCCCCACTGTACATCACACCGTACCCGGCTTCATTTCTGCAGGAAGGGGCCGGGGGAGGCAGAGGGAGCCCTGCTGTGCCCACGCTCATGTAACATCTTTGCATCTTCACTCCTCTCTTTGAAGTTCATCGGGAACATTTCGTCAAAAAAATCCTGACGGGAATGAAGCCAACAGGTCGGCGATCGGGAAAAGCAACTTTATATATCTGCCAGCTCACCTTCTACAAAGTCGGCGCGCTTTCCCCAAACCAAGCCAAGAAAGAGCCTGGGGATAAAACAAATGGACAAAGAAGAATAGAGAACCTGGAAGTTTGTTCATTTAAATCACAAGCCTTTTTTTTTTCGTAGGCATCTTATTTCACCAGACTCATTCAAATTGCATGAAATGAATTTAGTGGCTTTCCAGCGAGGTTTTGTTATTCTGCTGGTACATTCTTTTTAAGACATCTTGTTGAATGAGTACATAAATCATCCCCTGAGTGCCTCTCCAGTTTGTCATTGCAGAAGACGCTCCCTGGTTAAAACCAAAACCAACACACCTAATACTTTCTGCTAAATAGAGTTTCTGAAGTTCCCTCGACAAAAATCCTGAAACATTCTCCAAATCTGAGCTCATGCAGGTGCTACATTCAGCCTGCTATCAAACCACTTATTGTTAACTGGGTCCATCTTTTGACTGAAATATAAAAATAATAACCAAAATGGTTTTTACACGTCGATGGACCCACAGAGCAACACGGATCCGGCCTTGGTGAAAAGAATTGAGAGGAAAAAAAATTAGAGCAAGAAAAACAAAACATGAACAAAACCGTCTTTTAATATCTTAAATGGTGACAGAAGAAAACGTGAATGAAAAAAAAAAGTCGAGAATCAAATATCAGTTCAAGTTGGTTAAATATAGAAATATATATCGTTCTGTTCGACCAGTCTAATTCATTCGGGTGACTGATACATGAAAACATAAATGTAAAATAAATCTATGTTTGAGGAATCATCATGAATTAACTAAAACTACGAAAGCATGCCGTCAACCGTAAAATTGAAAATTAGGGAGTTTCTGTTGACACACTCTCAACATCAGAGTGTACAGTAAGTGCACAAAAGTTGTTGTGGGAGAAAAGAAAGGGGCGGCTCTCTGATCTCTGCTGTCTCCACTGTTGCCGTTGAGCACAGTTTTCCAAGCCTTTAGGGTTTCCCTGAAAGATAAAGGCCCCAAAGTGTTTGCCTGTTCATGAATAGCAACTCCCCCGGCAGCCCCGAGTCGATTCCTGTCCGGAGTCGCTCCCGTCGGTTGAAACTGACAGAGTCTGGCTCGCCTTCTTGAAATTTACTGTCAGCGTGTCTGTCAGGAGGTCACTTCGGGCTTGAGACTAAACCCTTTCCCTCTTCTGATATCCGCAGTCTTACAGATCTACAAAATTACAAGTAACTCCTCCGGCAAAGGTTGTGGATGGAGTCTGAGCTGCTCTGAGTGGCGGAGCGGGACCATCAAACATCCTTGATGTGATGGAGAAGAGCTCAGTAGCGGCAGAGCCTGCTGCTGGGTCTGTCCAGCGGCGGGAAGATTTGGGGTCTTCCTGCAAATAAAGGGATTAAAAGCGTTGCAGAGCAGAAGCAGCATTGAGACAGCCTGATATATATATATATATATATATATATATAGAGAGATAGATAGATAGATAGATACACACATGTGTATGTGTGCATATGTATTTCTATACATATTATATCCATTCCATTCTGTATATATATATTTAAAATAGCCATAAGATAGCCATCTCATTCTGTATACATAATATGAATATATATTTATGTACGCCTGCTGATCTGTCACTTTTGGCTAATTATTAATGTGTGTGTATATTCATATATGTATAAGTGTCTATGTGCGTATGTGTGTATGTACACATATGGTTTTCTTTTGTAACCACTTCGTCTCTTTTATTGTTTTTACTTTTGCTGTTTCTTTTGGATTCTTGAGTGCCTTAAATCACATTCATTAATATATATAGATATATATACATTTATGTATCCATCTCACTCAGTAGTTGCTTGTGTCACTGTAAAAATCAAACCTAACCATATTTACCTCAGCATAACTTGTTGTTAATCATTCTTTTCTGTGACAAATTTTGTTCTTTTATACCTTGTGTCTTAGTGTGATGCTATTTCAATGTTCTGTTTATGTGAACGTGTGGTAGTATTGACAATAAAGTTGATGGATTTCATAAAATCAATTGGAAAAAAAATAGAAATAGCTTGTTTCCCATCGGCAGTCTATATTTGTGATGAACTGGCGACCAGACCAGGGAAAATCCTGCCTCCCTAATGACAGCAAGGACAGACCTCCTGAGTGCAGAATAAGTGATACAGATGACGAATGAATAATATTCAAATAAAGTCATTTTGGGACCAATTTTGACAAAAGTTGTATACTGAGATCTCAAAAACAGAATTGACAGATCAGCTAAAGTTACCTTTTTTGGCTCTGCATGTTCTCTTTAGAGGGGAAACCGACATCTGGGCTTTGTCTAAATCCAAACCCTGAATGTTTTCATGCTTTTATACACTTCTGTCTGGGAATGACATAACACAGAGGCATTTTAAAGGGCAGATAGAGTATCCCTGGTAAGTGGTCATAATAAATGATTTTTATCAAAAACATATGTACAACTGTGATCAATGGTTACAAATATGCAACTGCATATATGCACACACACACACACGCATTCAATATAAGAAAAGTTGTGTTTTGCAGCAATACGACTGAGAGGGCAACTAAAACAAAAAACGAGTAACTACAAATTACCAATAGTGGTGATCAAATCTAAAAATAAAATGACTTCAAATTACTTGCAACTGTAACCTAGATATATACAGCAAATGTTAGAAACAATCCTATTTACATCATGAATAAAGCTGCAGATTATGTATATTGTAATTTGCGACGATATTGAATATTTTACATTGAAAAGCAATTTTGACGACACGCATCACAGAGTTCGTCGTGCAACGGATGATACACTCCGCTCATCTTCCTCAGCATCTGTACGTGCTGCACAAGACTCCCCCACCAATGATGAGCAGCGCTCCGGAAACCCAGCCCAAATAAATGGACGGGCCGAGCTCACCTCTCCGCTCCTCGCTGGGCGACGGGCTGTAAAATCCCGTGATGATGCTGTGAGCCGACCAGCTGACGGGTATGACACACAGCAGTCCTGCGATTATAAACACCGCCCCCCCGGCCACACCGACGTTAGCTTTCAACAGCTGCTCGTGGCGAAAGAAGTTGGTGCAGCGTGCTCCGAGCACGGTCAGCCCGATGGCCACCACGCTGACGGCGATGGAGGTGCAGATCAGCGCCCTTGAGGCCTGCAGCTCTGGCGGTAAGGCCAGGACGGAGTCGAAGGCCTTACACTGCGAGTGTCCCGTGCTCTGGATCACGCATTTCATCCATAATCCGTCCCAGAAGACCTGAGAGGTGATGATGTTGGATCCAATGAAGGCCGTCATCTTCCACATGGGCAGGGCGCAGATGAGGATAGTGCCAAGAAATCCAATGATCGCCAAATACCTACAATTTGCGTCTGCATGATTTCAAAAGTCAGAAACAAAGCACAGATCTGGACTTGCCATTAACTCTCCGACGAGTTGTGGTTGTTTTTCCAACGCCGATCTTTCACAAGGAGGTAAACGCAGCAGTGTGGTTTTCCTGTACAGGTGGAAGAAAGAAGAAAAATATGGGAGGGACAGCAAGTTTGAAGATCAGGTTTCTCGCTTGTCCTGATTCCTGCATGATTTGAATGGGGAGGAAGAAGCAGGTGACAAATGCAGTGGAGAATGAAAAGTCGCTCTAGTGAACAGAAAGAATCAAGCACACATTTTGAAAACTGATACATTTTAGTTCAATAAACAGAAATACATAAAACCCTTCAGATCAAGCTGGTGTTTATCTTTAAAACGCTTGGGTGAAATAAGCATCTTGAAAGATGAGCAAAGACAAACACGCACGATGAATCATAACGTCATGCAAAACCTTGGGTTTAGTTTGAGTACAAAACCAAACGAGGGGCCTTGTGTGATTTGGGGAACGATAAAGTTGAAGAATTAAAGTCGAACCAGGCCATGTGGTTTAAATGCTGATGGAGAGCAGGGTCTGTCAGGTCACGTTGAGAGAATGCTTGATTTCAATTGAACCAGAGACACTAAAATATAACAGATGAGACAGCATCTGTGCAGTTAGAAAGTAAACCGCAGATGCATAGGCTTAAATTGCAAGATCAAGTTGCCGGAGCATCATAAAGATGTGCCAAGAAACCCTTGTCGATGGACCTTCAAAAATAAGACCCTCCAATTGATCTACTCAATAAAGAGTGCATGGCAATGGTTTATCCTGCAGGGTAACCTCCCACAGAACCTTGAAGCAAAGAGTCACTGACGGCCCACGAACAGCGATTGATGTATTGCACTAGTTTGCAGAGGACTTTTGGAAAGACAGGAACGAATTGTCAAACTGTTTAAGACTTCGAGCATTTGCTGAAGTCTTAGATTTATGCACAGCCCAGGATAGACAAACTAGATGTGACCGTTTCGGTTTCCACCCTGAGCCCCAAAAGTTTAGCAAAAATTCAGCCCAATCAAAGTTGGCGACAATTTGAAACTGAAAGTTTTGGAGGATGGACTTTGAATTTTAACTCCAGAACAAACTTGGGTTTTGTTGATATAAAACTTTTAATAAAAATCATAAAATCTAAATTAATAAAAACATTTTGGGGTCTAGTTCAGCTTCAGACGTAAGCTCCGCCGCTGGCCGCAGATCTTGGCGCAGAGTACTTGACAGAGTAGATGCCGTCTTTGCGCGACTGGCAGTGGCAGCAGAGAAGCGCGCCGCCGATGATCAACAGCCCAGCGGCGCCCCAGCCGATGAACAGCGATGCGCCGAGTTCACGCCGCTGAGCGTCCGTCACGATGGGGCTGTAGAAATTCCGGATGACCACGTGGGCCGACCAGGAAACCGGGATCAGGCACAGCACGCCACCCACGATGAAGAACACCCCGGCGGCAACGGCCACCCTGCTCTTCGCCAGCTCGTCCTCGATGCAGTTTGTGCACTTGCCCCCGGCCACCGCCAGCAGGAGCCCCATGGCCACAACCAGGATGGAGATGACCACCAGGGCGCGGGCCGCCTGCAGGTCCTGCGGCAGCGCCAGCATGGAGTCGTAGACCTTGCACTGCATCTGGCCGGTGCTCTGCTTCACGCAGTTCATCCACAGGCCCTCCCAGAAGATCTGCGCCGTCACGATGTTGTTCCCGATGAAAGCCGACACCTTCCACATGGGGAGCGCGCAGGTGATGATGTCACCCAGGAAGCCTATGGCTGCCAGGAAGATGCCAAAAATCTGGAGACCTGCAGACGCCATTTTTTGAGTTTCGGGAGAATCTTAGGCAAGGACTTTCTGCGTAACAGTCACTCTCCTGCAGTCTTATGACTCCCCGGAAAGCCTGCCTCTCTCCGGATTGGTCGTTCAGAATTGTCTAGATTGAAAACACCTATGAGCTCTAATTAAGTTCACTTGTGCTAATTACACCTAAGTGACTCCACAGACACACACAAATACAAGCAAACAACAAAACAGATATTCCGTTACTGTATATTTCCAGTGTCAACAATGAAAAGTAAGTTAGTGCATATAAAGATTTATCTCTAGAGCAAAGTGCTTCTTAAAATATTTTTTTTTTTTAGAAAGTAGGCAACCATACAGAGTATTGCTATGATTTATAATTACATGGAAACAATTGCGGGAACTTAATATCAGGCCTTGAAGGTTTCCAAAAGTACTGCTCTTGTATTGCGAATAACTAAATGTAAAAAAAAAAAATCCACATCTATGTGTTTATCATATTATTTGTAACATGCTTTGAATGTACTTTTACACATCCTTCTTCTATGGGTGAGTTTGAGTCAGTTTTGTAAAAAAAAAAAAAAAAAAAAATGACATTGGATTGTTTTGTCTTGAAGTGTCCCATTTGGGGTAATAATACTGTTTTATGTATTTCAGTGGATATGGTTCAAAAACACAGCTTGTCTGGCAATGGTGATTTTAAAAGATAATGTTCAACTACATGTTTTTTTTTTTTCCTCCCTCTGAGAGGCAGAGATAACACAGAGCCACTGTGCCAGGGAGAAACACTGACTATACACACGACATGATTGATGTTTATGTCTCAGCAAAGAAGCCAAAGCCCTCCCCGAGGAGGGGGGCCGCTCATGGTCATCTATGGGTCGTATAAAGGTCCTCGCGGCGGGAGAGCTTGCAGTCGGCCGTCCGGTGACAACCCGAAACGCAAGCAGAAAGCGGAGACGCGAAGGGCGATGGCATCTTTAGGACTGCAAATCCTGGGCGTGGGGCTGGCGGTGCTCGGCTGGATTGGAAACATACTGATCTGCATGCTGCCCATGTGGAAAGTTTCGGCCTTCATCGGGAACAACATCGTGGTGGCCCAGGCCATCTGGGAAGGGCTGTGGATGAACTGTGTGGTGCAGAGCACAGGACAGATGCAGTGCAAGGTGCACGACTCCTTGCTGGCCCTGCCTCCGGACCTGCAGGCCGCCAGGGCCATGGTCGTCATCGCCATCCTGTTCTCCCTGTTCGGCCTGCTGCTCGCCGTGGTCGGGGGGAAGTGCACCACCTGCGTCGGAGACGAAGTGGCCAAAGCCAGAGTGGCCATCGCCGCTGGGGTTTTCTTCATCCTGAGCGGGGCGTTGTGTCTGGTCACAGTCTCCCTGCCCGCCAACACCATCATCAGGGACTTCTACAACCCGATGGTCCCCGACTCCCAGAGAAGGGAGCTGGGCGCGTGTTTGTACATGGGTTGGGGGGCGTCGGGACTGCTTCTGATCGGTGGGGCTCTCCTCTGCTGTTCTTGCCCGTCCGGAGGCGAACGTTACGGCGGCGCCAGATATTCTCCTCCGAAATCCACGACTCCAGGGAAGGAATTTGTCTAAACCGCCGCGGTACACCAAGCAGTCGCTTTTAAACTGCCATCTAGGTCGTGACTAACTTCATTCAACTAACATAATGTGACTATTTTGTTCCTCAACAAACCAACACGTGTGTGACGATAACCGAGTTAATTCATATTATTGTGATTCAGTGTGACTGAATGAGCTCTTGTAATCTCCGATCCTTTGTGTGAAGTCCCTTCAAAAGAGACATCTGTCGATCCAGACGTGTTTGTCGGTTTTAATGTGTTTTGTTTTTTTATTCATCCATGCAATAAATATTTTGTCAACTTTGTCCTTTTTTAACTGGGCCAGCGTTCTATTTGTTCAGCTTGCATCAATGCTCAGACAAATGCTATTTGTTTTACTTGTTTTGATAACATGCTACACAACATTTTTTTTTCGTTTTTTAAAAACGTGAAGTGAACATCCCACAAAAGGTCAAATACACACATCTAATATTTGCTTATAGAAGGAAGAATTAGTATCATATAGCCCACGTTTATGTCAAATTTAAATATTCTTTGAAAATACCGTAAATATTAATTATTTGTAGCATCATCACTTAAGCTAATCTGACTCTGTGGCTAAGTAAAAAAGAAAATAGGGGACCCTGTGGTGAAAAATGGCCGAGGCCTATTATTGTGCCTGTCAGTGTTGTTTCTGTAAACAAAAGGAAAACCGTTAAAAAGGTATAGGATATATCAACCTGACAAGGCTTGGCAGGCAGATGTGCTCACACTAGGCAGGGTAAATATCCATCCCCCTCTGGAGAAAGAAAACAGTTACTTAGCAACGTGTATTCAAGCATACGCAGCGCACCGTTGTCTGCAGTGACAACTTTTTTTTTTTATTCTCTTTTTTTTTTTTTATCAATGGTACAAACTATAAATCACAGTGTGAATACCAAGCTTTCAGCCAGATACAGTAAATCCTCAGGGGACGAGTCCCCTGAATTCCTGCATACATTATCGCAGTTTTCTGGCGATTCATGAAATCTTCATCAAAGTTTAAGATACAAAATTTCATGGGCTTTTTTTCTCTTCTGTCCGGAAATTCGGCTTCGGCCCCTCAAGTTTTTAGCCCATGGACTAAAAGTCTAGAAGTATTATACAGAGAGCACACTGTACTTTTATGAAAATTAATTCATGATCTTTCAGATACATTCATAATCTACAGGTACAGGGGGTTGAAATCACCAGATACAATTCACTTGAAAAAAGACACTGAATCTGCTATAATTTGATGAAACAAAGAATAAGTACATCTCTTTGCAGGCATATAGTGCCTGACGTCTTTTGGGGGGGGTGGCTGTTGCAGAGGAGATCCATCCGAGGAGCAGCAGCCCAGAGGAACCCCAGACGATGCACAGGGCGACTCCGAGTTCCTTTCTCTGCACCGCCAACGACAGGGGGTTATAAAAGTCCCGGATCACCGCGTGAGGCGACCACAAAATCGGGATCGTGACCAGCAGGGCGGCTATGATGAAGATCACGCCCGGTGCAATGTCGGTTTTGGCTTTCAACACCTCATCCTCTAGGCAGTTAGTGCACTTCCCCCCGACCGCCGAAAGTGCAGAACACTCCTACCACCACGGAGATCACCACCACGGCTGTGGCGGCCTGCTGGTCCAGCAGCAGTGCCAGTATGGAGTTGTAAAGCTTGCACTGCATCTAGCCCATAGTCTGAACCACGCAGTTCATGTTTGCCCCGACGAAGGCGGTGAGCCTCCACATGGGCAGTGCGCTGGTGACGATGGTGACAAGCCATCCGATGAAGGCCAGCAACACGTGATCTGAAGGCCCTGAGATGCCATGACCGCGTCCGAGACGCGAGGGTGGCTCTTGCTGAAACGTCTTAAAAAACGCCGGCCGCAGTACACCTCAAAACGCAAAAGATAGTTCTGATCATTCAAACAGGTTTGGGGGTTTCCACCTCTAACATAAGGAAGCGTTTGCAGTGTTTCCAACACTCTGAAAAGACAATTGCCTCCTGATGCGGTTCAAACATATGAGGTGGAGTTTCTGTGCCTCCAGACAAAAGGGGAAAATTGAGACCTGGTATCTACAGCCCTTGCTTTCTCTCTGTTCATTGTCCTCACACACACACACACACACACACACACACACACACACACACACACAAGCTTCCAGATCTCATGCAAGGATTGGAGACACTGAACAATGGCTCAACGTCACACCTGCTGTCTCTCTCTCTCACACACACACACACACACACACACACACACACACACACACACACACACACTTGAACACAGATGGACTCACAGAGGTGAGGCCTGAGCAAACACAAGACCTCACAGTTTCACTTCACTCAGCTCGGGATCAAGAATGGGGATATCCTCAAAGAAATGCAAAAAGTAAACATGCGCTGAACACAGTTGTACGAAAAAAGAAATCTATTTTTCAATCTATTATCAATTTAAGACCAATGAGTGATCCTTTAAACTTAACTGCTTAAAAAGTTATGTGAGGCCTAAAGGGATGAATGCAATTTAAAAAGTGAATGATCAACTCTACCAAACTGATGTAGTTATGCATCAGTGTTTTTTGAATCCCTTTTTGAAGTACACAGATCGTCGCCTTTGGCCAGTAGTTAGAAGACAAATAAGTTTCCAACCCTTGGGACTTTTGGCCACACCCAAACCTGAAAAACCAGAAACATCAGACAATAGATGCCTCTTAGACCATATAGCGGCGTTTTCAAGGTTTGTTTATTTTCTGTTGTATATTAACATTTCTATAAAAACAATGTGTAAAATAAAGCATAATTTCCATTAAAAATTGTGACAAGATTTTGGAGGATTTATTTCAATCCTCAGTTAATTGAACTAAATATAAGAGATAATTGAGAGCCACACTGTGTGTGAAAAATAAAGGCAAGCATGTTTATTAGGTTTTTAAACAAAATATTTATTTACAACTTGTTACAACTGTATGTTGCAAAAAAAAAAAAAACGGCAAACCGAGAAGATTTTCAGAATAAGATTAATATAAGAGGATACTAATTATAAAAAAAATACAATAAAGTAAAAAAAGACAGGCAAACAACCGCTATTTTTGTTTTTATATTCAGGAAGTAAAACTCGAAATGAGTTTCACCCGCTGATAATGCTGTAATTTGAAAGCTCACAGCTCAAGTAGCACCAGTCCATCTGCCTTCAACAACAATAACTGCAGACATTTCAGACGTAGTCCTTGCTCGATGCTGGTGCAGAGGCATCAGATCTTGCAGCTTTGTATCTGGCGGTGTACGAGCCCTCGTCCTTGGGAGGGCAGTTGCAGCACAGCAGCCCTCCGCCGATGATCATCAGAGCTGCAGCCCCCCACCCGATGTAGAGCGCAGCGCCAAGCTCTTTCTTCTGAGCGTTGACCAACATCGGGTTGTAGAAATCTCTGATGACAGAATTGGCCGTCCAGCAGACTGGGATCAGGCAGAGGATCCCGGCTGCGATAAAGACGACGCCGGACGCGACGCCGACCTTTGCCTTGGATGCAGGATCCTTAACACAGTTGGTACATTTCCCGCCAGCCACGGACAGCAGAATCGCCATGATGCCCACCACGATGGCGATGACGGTCAAGGCCCGGGCGGCCTGCAGGTCAGAGCTGAGGGCAAGCATGGAGTCGTAAACCTTACACTGCATCTGGCCGGTGCTCTGGACCACACAGTTCATCCATATTCCCTCCCACGTCGTCTGCGAGGTCACGATGTTGCTGCCGATGAAAGCCGAGACCTTCCACATGGGAAGGGCGCAGACCAGAATGGCGCCAATCCATCCCACGATCCCGAGGGCCGTGCCAAGCATTTGTAGTCCGGTGGACACCATTATTGTAGAGAGGTTAGCCTTTGAGTCACGTCTAATGAAAAGTCTTGAAACGGTGTGTGTTCCCTTCTCCTCTGGCAACCAAACCTGTTATCTCAGTCCCAAAGGGAGGTAAGCCTTCCGGTGCACAGGTGAGTTTTCTAAATGGGGGAGTACTTGCAAGGGAGCTGGTACATATGACCGCCTCCCTGATTGGGGAGTGGCCAGCTCGTCGCTATCATTCCCCAGGTCATACATCCACCTACTTCCAACCACCCACACCTTCTTCACTCAACTCAAAACAAACAGAAAAACTTTAAAAACCGGATTTGCATCAAGCGACGCAGTCAAACGCATTTGAGAACAATACAAGCAAGTCATGAAAGATTTTTTTTCAAGGAACGGAGACTTCATTCTTTTTTTTTTTTTCTCTTTGGCATTACTTTGAGTGGGAAAAAGGTGAATACATGATTGTTTTCTTCAGTGATGACTTAACACGCCGATACCTCAGACCGACTTACCAAATATGGTCTTGGGCCGGCTCTTCGCTTTCTGGCATCTTGTGACGAAATGTTATTGAGCCACGCACAATTTTTAACATTTCAAACATTTCAAACATTTCATGTCATCTTGGTGATTCATAATCAGTGACTCAGTGATCAGGTTATTTATCAATCGAAACTGTGTTTAATGCAAATCATCACAGGATTACAGTTTGTATAGTTTTCTGTCAGATCATTGATCTTACTTTACTCCTGACTTCAATAGCCATGAAAGATTTGCCCAGGGACATTTGAGAGGACACATTTAAATAAAATGAAAAAATATGTCAACAGGTTAGCATGCTAAAAAGATGGTGATAAAAGAGACAACGACACACCAGAATTCAGAACACACTCAAATGATTCACACATCCTGGAGCGGTCTTGGAAAAATCATAAAATCAGCAGTATAGATAATGGACGAATTGATGAATAAATGAATTCCTCTTTTTTAGGAACAGCTGACAAGAAATCAGAAATATGACTGAGTTTTAACTGATATACAAAGATCCGCAGCTGGCTCGATGTGTGGGGTGTGTTTGCGTGGATCGTGACACAAAAAACATCAGCAGTACCGTCAGTATCAGCATAATACTGATAATGATATGATGATAAGAATAATGAAAAAAAAAAAACAATGACAACAACAAAAACAACAATAATTATATTAATGATAATGAAATTATTATAGTTCATTATTGGACACATTTAAAGTTGTCCATCTCAGTGCCGCTGGTTTATTCTTACACCAATGATGATATAAAAAGAATGACATTCTTAAACCAAGGCTAGGCATGAAAAGCGCCAGATGCAGTTCGGCACAGACCAGGGTTTTTTGGAATTGTTTGTCATTTCACACATCAATGTCGGAGAACAGAAGATTTGAATAAGATTTCCTAGAAGCGCACATTTTCTGTGGGAAGGCCGAGGTCGCCTTTGATGAACGCTCTCATCTTCCACCCATTTGAATTCTCCGAATCAAACTGAAGGCTGATTGTACTCGCAAACATATAAGGATTTTGTTGTTCACCCGAATTCATAGCGCAGGATCTTGTTCTTGAACAGAGGAGAGCCAGTGCAAGCGCAGTTAATATGATATACAACCTATCTGACAGGTCCGGCTTCTTTGCTGGGCCAACTTGGGCTTGAAAGTATGCTGTTCTTGGATCTGCCCAAAGGGAGGCAGCAACTTCTATTCTAAAACACATCAAACCAGGTGTGTACGTCCGTGTGTGTGTGTTAACACTCGTCTCATCACAATCAGAATTAATCACAAGGGGCGGTGGAATGCTAGTTTGGTTATTTGCGTGCGGTTCATCACAAAAACCCCGGGTTAGGTTTGGTCAGGGAGATGATGAAGGACGAGGGCTTTGAAAGCATTTGCTTCACTCTGTGTTCAAACAGATCTTAACTGCACTTTTTAATGTGTCCATAAATCTCTAAGCAGCCATTAAATCCAAGGCCCCAACTCTTTCAAGAGACTCATCACTTAGTAACTGAGTGCCCACTGAGTGCCTCGCAAAGCAACAGAGAAGTAGAGCACGCAGAATTCCCCTGCCCTAGTTAGACCGGTGTTGTTTGAAGTGATATAAAGATGCAAATTTAGCACATAACGTGTTGGTAAACATCAGTGGTGTGGAAACATAAACTTTTATGACTGTGATTTGCAGTATCAGGTTCTCTCATGTTAAGAATTCTGTCAAGCTATAATGATAAAAGTCATGTTTACTGAAGAGGGACACCTTCAATATTTCAGTTATTTGTGACCTCCAGTGAAGCTACAGATTAAATGCATGTTCTTGTCTTGGCGAGACCTTTGTTCTGATATATATACATATATACTGCTCAAAAAAATAAAGGGAACACTTGAACAACACAATGTAACTCCAAGTCAATCACACGTCTGTGAAATCATAGTGTCCACTCAGGAAGCAACACAGATTCATTTTGACTTGTTTTAAGGACATTACGTCAAAGTTGGATCAGCCAGGAGTTTGTTTTTAGACTTTAATTTTGAGTGTGATTCCTAATCCAGACCTCCATGGTTGATACAATTGATTTCCATTGATCATTTTTGTGTGATTTTGTTGTCAGCACATTCAACTGTATAAAGAGCAAAGTATTTCATAAGAATATTTCATTCATTTAGATCTAGGATGTGTTTTTTAAGTGTTCCCTTTATTTTTTTGAGCAGTGTATATACTGTAGATCCGTTTATTTACCAGTAGGTCCCAGGTTCTCCTGTTTCCTCCCAGAGTCTAAAAACATGCAGCGGTTCATTGGAAACCCTAAATTGCCCAGACGTGTGAATGAAAGGCCTTGCGTTCGCCTGGTGACCAGTCCGGGGTGAACCCCGCCTCTCGCCGGATGACGTCCGGGAAAGGCCGGGATCCTGGACCCTGCAGCCGCGCAAAGCCAGGAAAATTACGGCATACATGTACACTACTTGAAAAAATAAAGGGAACACTTAAACAACACAATGTCACTCCAAACTGTCCACTTAGGAAGCAACACAGATTCATTCTGACTTGTTTTAAGGACATTACATCAAAGTTGGATCAGTCTGTTGTGTATTTTTCCAAATCCAGACCTCCATGGGTGAATAAATTTCATTTTCATTGATCATTTTTGTGTGATTTTGTTGTCAGCACATTCAACTATGTAAAGTACAAAGTATTTAATAAGAATATTTCATTCATTCAGATGTAGGATGTGTTATTTTAGTGTGTCCTTTATTTTTTTGAGCAGTGCATATACTGTAGATCCGTTTATTTATTTATAAGTTGAAACTGCAACCTGAACAGGGTGACTGAGAGTCAAAAGTTCCTTTCTTTGTAAGACAGAGTTCAATTGACCCAATTACAGATTTCCCATCCTGAGTGGCACAGATTGACGGTTTGTTCGTCAACATGTAAAATTAAAAAAATCCTTTCAGGAAAATTGTGGATTTATTTCAAGTTAAAACTTTAACTGTATTGTTTTTATTGAATTATATTGTACTTAATCTGTTAAAAAAAATCACTGAATGCCAGTGAGTAGCTTTTGTTTCCAGTGAGTAGCTTTTGTTTCCAGTCAAACACAAAATGATATCTGGATTTACTAAGCATTGTATATCATTTAACTTCAGATAATTCTGGCACAGATATGGTCTTGGCTGTTGGCAAATGATCTGTTTCCTTCCTATACTATGATAGGCTACAATTAATAGCATTTTATCAGCTTTTATCTTATCGCATTTGCTGGGTTAACTGTTCCTCTGGCAGACACGCTTGACACATGCATACGCTCATGTTTGCACGCATACAAAACAAAAGTGTGTCAGTGTGATAGCGGTTGTTACACAGTACCTACCTGTATGATGAACCTACAGGGACCATGAAGATGTTTCTGCAGCACTTTTGAGCTCTTTCTGGAGAGTTCATACTGATCAGGATGTCCTTCGCCATTTCTCTTCCATATCACAAAGAAATACCGTCTCTGCCACCGGTACCGCCGGGTGACTGTTAATCTACCAGGTTCCCTTTTCCCAGTTTTGGAGAAGCTTAAAACAATAAACTTTACCTCCAACACCCAACTTGGAATTGGATAAAGTTTGCCATTAACTAGAATTTTACTGTACTATGTGACCCTGTGGTGAAGATACATGGCTCTGCTGTAAAAATGCTCATGTTTTACTCCAGGCTATAAAAATACAACTGAAAACATCAAAACTGATAATCCCAAATGGGGAATAGATAGAGATGTGCACATTGTCTCCTTTGTCCCTTCCTGTCGATCTCAAATATGACCCTCCACTATGCAAACATTGTCTCTCTCTTTCTTTCTTGCTCACACACACACACACACACACACACACACACACACACAGGAAGTGGTCACATACACATGTTTTACACATATTTTACAATGCATGTTTGTTAATCCATTCCAGTTCCCTGTGGTCACCTATCAACCACATAACAAGCTCTGCCCTGGCCACTCATTACCAAGTGAAAGCAATAAAGCTAACGCACACAAGCTACCATGGGCAAAAGGTTAAACCATAAAAAATGCTCTTTATTTGATAAAGTACCAACACACCCTGGTGGACTTCCCCGATTGGCCTGACCAAAAGAGTGATGTCATGTTTGAGGAGGGTCTACCCATCTGGCAATAAAAAGATACCCAGATAAGAGTTGTGAACTCCTTAAGAGCTGCAAATAAGTGGACAACAACATCGGGGCAGGGCGCGCTCAAGGACCGGAGAGCAGCCGTGTGTGACAAGGACCGATTCGAAAGCGGCGGCGTGAGGAGCGGAAGAACCCAGCGGAGGAAGGGGACATAAATCCGAAAAGGGAAGTTTTCTGCCAGATCGCGTTTGATCGGCGAGGGCGACTCCTCGGGTGCACCATGCCGTCTTTCGGACTGGAACTGGCCGGAGTGGCCCTGTCAGTGGTCGGCTGGCTCCTCAGCATAGTGAGCTGCGCTCTTCCCATGTGGAAGGTCTCCGCTTTCATCGGAGCCAACATTGTTACAGCTCAGGTGTACTGGGAGGGCCTGTGGATGAGCTGCGTGGTGCAGAGCACGGGGCAGATGCAGTGTAAAGTCTACGACTCCATGCTCGCGCTACCCGAGGACCTGCAGGCCGCCAGGGCGCTCACCGTCGTCTCCATCATCGTGGGGTCGGTGGCCCTCCTCATTTCTTTAGTGGGCGCCAAGTGCACCAACTGCATCGAGGAAGAGGGGGTCAAGGCCAAAGTGATGGCCGCCTCCGGCGGGGCCTTCATCACAGCGGCTTTGGCACAGCTGGTGCCCGTTTCCTGGTCGGCAAACAGCATCGTGGTCGAATTCTACAGTCCCATCATCCCCGCCGGTCAGAAGATGGAGATCGGGGCAGCTCTGTATTTGGGCTGGGCGGCGGCGGCCTTGCTGCTGGTCGGAGGCGCCATCCTCTGCTGCAGCTGCCCGCCCAAAGAAGAGAAGCCGGCCAGGTACAGCTTGCACCAACAGAGTCGCATCGCGTACACGGCCGCTCCGAGGTCGACGGCCCAAAGCTCCTACAACAGGAGGGACTACGTCTGAGGAGGAAGCCGCGACTCCTGTAGTTTCCCACGTATCCTTCCGCTTCGCGAAACTGAAAGTTTATAATCTTGGCTCATCTACGACGTTCGGACTTTTTATCAATGGATATTCAGGATTGAAATGTTTGGAGTTCTATTTGGATGCTTTTGAAAATGCTATGCGATAGTTTGATGATGCTGTTTACATGTGACTGGAAATTATCAGCAAATTCCTACAAAGTGTAAATGGCTAAATATGGTAAAGGAACATTTGAGAAAACATTTTACATAAAGAGTTTGGCGAGAAGACAACACTTTGTTTTATATTTATTTTCGTGCTTAAATGTTCTTCGTTGTTCATATCAAGTATCACACTATGGAGGAAATAGGGACGCTGTTAAAAATTAGGATTTTGTGCTTCTGTGCAAATGATTTATACATTATATACAGTGTATGGATAACATGAGTGCATTGATTGGGCCACAGCAGTGAAATACACAAAATGGAGCTCACCTGGGGCTTGAAACAAGGTCAAAATGGTGGAGTGGACTGTAAAAAGGATGACAGGAAATCAAGTAAAATCACTGGTTGGAGAAAATTGGCGTATAATTCAAATGCTCATCTGTTTCTGCAGCAGAAATTTGACATTTTCTATATGGTTTTATATGACACTTTTGTTGTTTGAACAGTGTACATTGTGTTTTT
Source organism: Fistularia commersonii (assembly GCF_037954325.1). NCBI lineage: Eukaryota > Metazoa > Chordata > Actinopteri > Syngnathiformes > Fistulariidae > Fistularia > Fistularia commersonii. The sequence continues at coordinate 6,056,083 of NC_141312.1, forward strand.
GTCAGGTAGCGATGAATGCAGTTTTACAAGAGTAGAGAAGACTTGAATGCTAATAAAGATATTTTCTGATATTTCTAAATACCTGGAATGAGAGAAATGTAATCTTGGAAACAAATAACTGAAAAACGATATCCAAGAATTCAATACACTTAAAATAACAAGCTACTTTATTTATACATCTGGTTTCTACACATCTGACTTTGGATAAGACCTGACATTTCTTTTCATTAGTTTTTATTGATTTTTTTATTTTTAAAAATTCTGTGATTTATGGATGCTGAAAAATCATTTAATAAGTTATTCCTATTCTATAATCATTTGTTACAACTCTGTAGTGCCTATTCAAATTTTTTGAAGGTTTTCAAAATACTTGCTAATATTATTGTCCCTCATCAGGAACTCATAGGAAGATAACATATTATTGTTTGTTATGATAACAAACATTAATATGGAGGAAAGAGCAGTAAAGAAATATACATACAGTGTAAATAGAGAGTCTAGACCAAAATCCCTTCAATATATACTTCTGAATGTTGCACTTGTGCATTTATACTCCTGTAAATTATATTAATTGATGATATTTGCAGTCTGTAAACAATATACGATGATTGTTATTCCTTAAAAAATACGTCATGCGATTCAGTAAATGCTAGGATTTTCTCAGCTGTTTGTGTTTTATATTTCATTAAAACTAAGAGACAACTCTCCCCCTCAGCCGTAATTATATCTTGTTTTTATTTATTGGTGTACAAAATGTATTTATCCTCTCCAAATGATCATTGAAGACCGAGCCACAGACTTCAAAATCTTGAATACAAAGAACTCTGTAATGATAAGTGAGTTCATTCTTTCAAACAATGTTCCTGGACATTCTCCAATTTCCGCTTTAACGCTAATGAATGAACCTTTTTTAACACCCGGATGACGTGTTACATGGTTCACACGTAAATCTACGATGGGTTTCGACGGGGTCAGAATAGAAGACCCCTTCTGCTCGTGGTTTCACTCTTGTTTTGGTAACAACTAGCCGGTCAATGCAGGTTTACAGTTAAAGGGCAGCTTATAGCCTCTGGCTGTTTTGTCATTTGACCGCGGCTGACGTTGCTATAAAAACATAGGTTGGATGATGGAGGCACACGAGAAGGAAAAAAAAAACCATCTTTATTCTTTCGCCTTGCAGTTTGTTTGCGTGCTGTTTGTATTCCCCTGTGTTTTATGGTGCGGGGGCGGGAGGGAGGCATGTGAGGACTCTTTTCAACGTACATTTGTTTATGCATGTTTTGCCAGCCCCTTTCTAACCTTTGGACAAACACCTTGACCAGATGCAGGTCCAGAAGATCATGAGAGTGTGCTTGAGCAATGGGCATGGGTCAGAGGTTTTCCATTGAAAAACTGAAAAGAAGCTCCTTTTTCACTTTCAGAACATTATAGCTGTGTTAGAAAGGACCCTACTATTATTTCTGGTATGTCCCAAACTGTATTATTATTATTATTATTATTGCAACAATACTGTGGTTTAGTGGTTTATATCAGAACTGTCCACCGTGGTTATTTAATCTTAAAACATTATTTACAAGATAAAATAAAGTATTTTCTACCAGCCATTGTTAAAATTTGATCCTGGTATGAATTGTTTTATTCTCTTTGAGTACCTGAATATACTGTACCTTCAGCTCTTTTTTTACTTCCTTTTTAGATGTGGGAGGTCTGAATGAGTTGAAGGTCCAAATAAAACTTCAGATAGTATTTTAACTGATAGCTGTGTTTTGGAAGCATCGACTACCTCTCAATCCAAACAAGTATCATTTGCTTTTGGGCTTTGCTTTATTGTAGCAGTCGGATAGGAATGCATCTGCCCAGTATTTCCATATGTTACTTGCAGCGAGATCTTTGACTGGCTGTAAAACTTACGTATCACTATATCTTGTATACAAAGGCCATCTCGCCCTCTTTGTCCTCACAGAGACACACCCACTGGTTGGCATTCCCTGATAATTTCATTCTCCGTTAGCTCCCCTCCTATGTGTGCACTTCCACAAGGGAAAGTGCATGCAATGCATTTGACATATAACTCCAGTCAATTGAATATTTAGTCAATTATTAAGTGGCAGAAAGCTGTGTGAACTTGTTTTTGCTGTGCTCATGGTATCGATGATCGCCGTGTCGCCGGACGTCTCTGAAATTGAAAAACTCCGAAGAACAGCGAGCAGTTATTAACAGGTCCCTTCAAACTGAAAGTTGATATTCATGCATTTAAAGCGCATCTCAATCCGAATCAATGTAGAGTACAATGCTGATCATTTTCCACTGACCCTCTTCATCATGATACATGAAACCATGCGCTTTTTCAGGTATTATTTGCTTTTGGAAGTTAATATAACCGATACCAAGAAGATGATGCTCTCTGTGTGTCGAAGGTGTCAGAAAAGTTCTCTGGATTTGTATTTGCTCTGGGTGCAGTTATTCTGGTTTTCCGGCAGCGCTTCGGGATTTTTTTTCCTCGTACAGATTTGAAACTGAAGAAGCCGACACCTTTGTGTGTGTGTTTGTGTGTGTATGTGTGCACACACATTTGTACGTGTGTGTGTTTGCATGTGAAACTTTGCTCCCAATGGTTGGTTATATGCATTTTGTAGATTATTCTTTTTTTTTTTTCAACACAATCAGCTGTCTCATTTTCAGTCACCATTGTCCGAAATTCTACTCCCTGCTTTGGTTGTTCAAAAAAAAAGGCAACCATCTCACCCGTCCCCAACCCCCACCCATGACACACACACACACCCTTCCTCCATCACATCCCTCCTTCACCGCCCTGCCTCCAGCTCCCCTCCTCCACTTTATGTACACAGGTGTTTTTTACTCTGTTTTTTCTTCTTTTTTTTCTTTTAGAAGACAGCCTCTCCCTGACATCATCAGGGGGCTCCTCCTCAATCACCTGGGGTATAAAAGACCTGTTTCCGTGGCAGCGTGTCACACACCACACACGCTTACGGGAGCTCAAGCCTCCCGAGGACACCTGAGCACGGGGTGCTTTTCCCGGAAATAAGACGATTTAACGTCCGTCATCTGAGAAACAGCCAGAATGTCGATGGGCATGGAGATTGTGGGCATTGCCCTCGGGGTCCTCGGATTTATAATAGCCATTGTGGCGTGCGCGCTGCCAATGTGGAGAGTGTCAGCCTTCGTGGGAGCTAACATCATCACGGCTCAGACTATCTGGGAGGGTCTGTGGATGAACTGCGTCACCCAGAGCACCGGTCAGATGCAGTGCAAGGTCTACGACTCCATGCTGGCTTTGCCTCAGGAGCTACAGGCCTCCAGAGCGATGATGATTATCGCCATCATACTCGGAGTCCTGGGGGTCATGATCTCCATCGTCGGCGCCAAATGCACCAACTGCATCGAAGAAGAGGCGCCCAAGGCCAAAGTGATGATCATTGCCGGTATCTTCTTCATCCTCGCCGGCCTTTTGGTCCTCATTCCCGTCTCCTGGTCCGCCAGCGTCGTCATTCGTGATTTCTACAGCCCGCTTCTGACCAACGGGCAAAGGAGGGAGCTGGGAGCTTCGCTCTACATCGGTTGGGGAGCTTCTGCGCTGCTGCTGATCGGCGGGGCGATGCTGTGCAGCAGCTGTCCACCCAAAGAGGAGAAGTACAAGCCTCCTCGGATGGCTTACTCTGCGCCTCGCAGCGTCAGCGCAGGCGGAGGATATGACAGAAAAGACTACGTTTGAACCGAGAGCAGAATAACTGTATTTCGTGTGTTGTCCGTAAATGTGTCCCTGTGCGTTCGTTTTTCATTTACTTTGCAAAGATGCATCCCTGAGAGACTCCGAGATGAAGCCATGTGTAAATAGCAACCATTAGCTTTGCTTTGTCTGAAGTGTTCTTTTAGAACAGCTGTTTGTAAAAAAAAAAATAAAAAAAAATTAATCTTGTTCCGATTCAGCTTGCATCCAGTTGAAATATTTATCCCGAATGTTTTGTTAAGCTTGAAAACACAAAAACCGTGTGACGCTTTGTCATTAGCCGTCGCTCATTGCTGGTTTTAAATTTCACTGAAACTTTATGTTAAGATGCCATTTGTGCTCTCACAATGACCGGGAAGACTCAGGTCTCGTTTTACATGGATTTGCCTATGTGATTGGTCGCTCTGCTCTGTATGTGTGTGTGTGTGTGCCTGTGCGTGTGTGCCTGTGCGTGTGTGTGTGTGTGTGTGTGTGTGTGTGTGTGTGTGTGCATTTTGCATAGAATATTTGCCTAGGAGTTTCTGTTAAGACTGAAACTAAAGATGGATCCCCGATTACGGCCCCTGGCAGCAACTTTATCACCTTCCTCACAGTTTCCTTCCACAAGGACACAAAGGAGCCTGTTGGACTGACTATTTTGTGTCAGTGTGCGTTACTGTCATTGATAGTTATTTTTTGTATTTGATTTTTTTTGTCGTATATTTCAAAAAGTCAATATGTGTGTCTGTTTTAAACAGAGCTGCATTGTCATTGTGTCTTTATTTACATTTTGAATCTTTCACATTTGTATATATATGCACTGGCGTTTATAGTTGTCTTTACATGAAACGAAGAGCCAAAGGCATGTGTCTGTGTGTGTGTGTGTTAATGTGTGTTAGTGTGTGTGTGTGTGTGCACGCGCATGTGTGTGTTTTGTAAAACAATGCCTCAAGGGAACGTAACAGCAGCTGCTCTAGGATGTTTGTTTCCCAATCAATAGGATGTTGTTTTCACCCAAGAGGTAGAGCTGTGTACATACGGGCATGTGAAAATGGGAACGTGCCATTGTTTTTTTGATTTTTTTCCAGTAAATAATCAGTCGGTCAATAAAGTCACATTTAATCAATCACATTTGGGCTTTTTTTTATTCATCTTCACTTAGAAAAGGTCACTCTTTGGTGCACTGGATATACAGGAGAGTTGTGAGAAACCAAAACAAACAGGGATCAGCTAAGTCAAACACTGGGTTGGACTGGTATTTTTTGTTCAGCCACTGGCAAACGAAATGTGCAGGTGTTGCAGGCAGGTCGCAGTCTCCTAAGGATTCATCAAATTTGAGTGAAAAAAAGGCATGTTTCGCATTTTATGGGAAGCAAACTGTTCTAAAGTTAAGACTAAAAAAAGACAAACTAGGGTTCAGATTGAAGCACTGCAAAGAGAAAGAGAGGAGATGTTAAAGAATGGTGCCTGCAACTGTGAGGACGGTGAAAAAAAAAGGAATTTTTATGTGTCAACCTTGTGATTTATGTTTGAGTTTTTTTAATTTTTTATATTTTTCAAATACATAACTCATGGTGCGTTAACATGTCAAATATATATCAGGAAAGCAATGCCCAAAGGTGAAGGAAAGAGAAAGAAAACAATCAGAAAAAAGGAAAACATTTGTGAATTATGGGACTTCCTCCCTCTCTTTTCCAAAAAACTATAGAAATAATATAGTAATTTGAGTTGCCACGTGGGCGAGTGCAGATCCAGTTCAAGCACAGTATGCATTTGGATGGAGAAAGATGGAGATGGAAATCCACCACTGGTCATTCTTGGTATAATTTTTTGATTAGCTACACCTTTTTACCAAAATACATAAATGCAGCTTTTTTTTCCAAATATTTTTTTTACTACTTAAACAGTGCGTGTTTTTGTCTGCTTTACATTTTTGACATTTATTGGTCTGTTGTGTAAATACAGGTTGAATAGGGTATCACTGCAAGGGCAATAAAAAACAGATGTGGTTCAGCTGACTTATTGATATGATGCTCATGTCACATGGGGGGCGGGGGGGGGGGGGGGGGGTGAACCATTTAGTCACAGGGTTTTTCAGCCTTATCAGTAGAGAATAGCAGCAAAGGTACTTTATCAGCCCTGAAAGCTCACTGAACCGTTCTTTGTCACCAGGTTTTACCAAGCAGCCACACATGTCTGCCATGTAATCTCAGCAGACCATCGCAGAGGTAGGTCAGTGAGTGGAATTTGACCAATTTATTTGAACTCGACTGTGACTCACTTACCTGTGAGAGCAACGACTCAACAGGACAAACACCCTAAATCGCATTGTAAAAGATATTATTTTCTGTCTTCAGCAGAAAAAAAGGGACAAGGAAACAGAGACGCAAGATTTTTAACTGATTGAGCCAAAAATAGTCAATTACTTAACAAAATGATCAGGCCATTAAAATGAAAGTTTGGGATTTTGCTTTAATTTATCTGATTTAAACACCAAATGAACATGGGCTCACTTGGAAAAAAAACTACAATTTTACATGAGTATTAAAGGGACCCTGTGGAACTTTAAATTGACAGTTCATCCGCTGATCTGCCGTCAGCCATCATGAAGGTTCGTTTAATCCATAACCTTCATGATCCTTGGAGGAAGATGACCTACCCCACCCCAGTCCTCCGCCCGTGGCCTAACAGTGTGTGGCAACCCTGTACTCCAACCTGGAACTCTTTGACTCCCAGCATCTCTATGCAAACTCCATGCAGAAGGCAGTTAGACTGTCTAATTATCGCTCTGTTACACTTAAATGACATCATGTGAATTCGTTGCAGAGCATTATATAAATTCAAGTTATCACTATCACTACTACTACTCAAAGAAATAACAACAATTTATGGAATAAGCAATGCTGTAAGCGATTATAACATGTAAGTATGTCCGACCATCTTAGTTCCGTCAGTCTGACATCTTTATTTTGTGATAGCCGGCAGATCTGGCAACCCAGTGTTAAGAAGAAATGGAAGGGGAAAAAAAGCGTAGCTTCTCCTTTTCAGCCCCATGTGTTAGAGACAGGCCCGTCAAATCCTCTCTTTCCAGAACACGTGAATTTGACAAGTAGCGGGTTTCTCACAAACAAGATGAGGATCAGACAGCAAAGTCCAACAGGATCCTGATAGAGACACTAGAGAGGTTGCAGGTTATCAATGATTATTTTAACCTTGTTGATTGACGCAGTGTCAGCTTGTAAAAGAAAAAATCCTGTCTTAAGACTTGAAATGTCTCATGGTGTGTTTTACATTTATTAATAATATTATTATTCATCAAAAGGGGACTTGTGATGGAACATACTCCAGTATTATCTATAAAGATTTAAATTGAAGATGTATTCTCAGGTTATGCTCCACAAACTGAAGCAGTATCAGATCCTTTTGTCAGTATATACCAGTCACTACTGACAACAGGTCATATTTTCAACTGGAATATAAAAAGAAATCCAAAAGAAAGAAATCCACTTACTTAAGAAAGGGAGACAAATAAGCAAACTATCTTATCATGAGGTTAGAATGATTTTGGAGGGAGCAAGTTGTCCCTGTTTGTCACATGCAACAACTCCGAGAAGCTCTAACGTATCTTGATGTTAAAATTTGAATCTTGAATCTTGAATATTTCTGACTCACCTGACATTCTCCATTTATTTACATATATAAATATATTCATATATCAGTGATGTGCAGTCAGTAGAGGCTAGGGAGGCCGGGCCTCCCCTGTCATCATGGAAGGAAAAAAATGCAAAATGAAAAAATAAATTAAATGGTTATATTTATTCAGGGATTTGTACTATAAAGTTATTTTCCATGTCACTTCCCCATTTTTTGTTTTTTTTTCAAAATCGCCAAAAAATATTCACATTTACCATTCAAATATGAAGAGGAGACGTGAGGTGATGACGCGAGTGCCTCACCAGCCATATATAGATATATCTATCTGTCTATATATATATATATATGTGCGTGTGAGTATATATATATGTGTGTGTGTATATATGTATATATACGTATATCTATATGTGTATAGATATAGATAGATAGATATAGATATAGATATAGATATAGATATAGATATAGATAGATAGATAGATAGATAGATAGATAGATAGATAGATAGATAGATAGATAGATAGATAGATAGATAGATAGATAGATAGATAGATAGAAAGACATGTATAATGTTATATTCTTCATTCTTTATTTTTTTTATATCAACAGTATTGGCTGCTGGCTGGCAAGTTAATTCACTTATTTTCACACCTATAATGTAAGAGAATATACCCAGGATATATATATATATATATAGATCGAAACAGTCACTATATTATCATTAAACCACACCTTAGATGTACCTATTTGCAGATATAAATCATAAAAGAAGGTCATACCATTCTGATAGGATCTATGGGACTACCTGAATGCTTTTCCCAAGAAAGGTATGGTCATTTCAGGGCAAACACAGCAGGTCTTCCGAATTCAAGTTACCATTACCATACATATATATATATATGTCTATATATATATACATATATATATCATATACCCAGGAAAATCCTTACATCATTGGTATCATATTAGTTGCTTCCTCTGTTTTTTTTACCAGATGCATTGCGACAGCGTGTGTGTGTGTGTGTGTGTGTGTGTGTGTGTGTGTGTGTGTGTGTGTGTGTGTGTGTGTGTGTGTATGTGTGTGTGTGTATTGGCATGATTTGTGCAATGTGACAGCGTGTTTGTTTGGTGTGGAAGAGAACAATTTGCACTGAATTCGGAAGACCTGCTGTGTTTGCCCTGAAATGACCATACCTTTCTTGGGAAAAGCATTCAGGTAGTCCCATAGATCCTATCAGAATGGTATGACCTTCTTTTATGATTTATATCTGCAAATGGGTACATCTAAGGTGTGGTTTAATGATAATATAGTGACTGTTTCGATCACCATTTCTCATCATAAAATTAATGACACTAAGACCATATTTCCACTTCCCTATTTGCAGAACTTTGCCATTTGTTTAAACACAAAAGAAAATCCTTATGTTCTGACGGCTACAGGAAATGATAAACTGTGCACCAAAGAGCAAAATAAATGTTTTGCATATACAACATTTAGTCTGGTGATGTTAATCGAAGACATGCAAACTCTACTGTACTGAAACGATCGTTTGTACTCTCTTAGACTGAAAGAAGCTGTTAAACTACACAAATGTCACCGATCAAAGGTTTGTAAGAGTGACAGATGCGGGTCATAGTTTCATTTATGTAAGTCAGCAGGCTGTCCTCTAAAAATCACACTGGTATGTTAAACACTGGCATGACAGCGGAAAGAGCTGGAATAATATATGAATAAATAAATAAAATATCAATAAAATATTGATTGCATTATATCAGAGAAGAACGTTTCACTGCACGTATGTGCAATTTTGATTTATTTTGCAAGAACTTTATTGTTAGCCTACTTATAAGTCCAGTTATCTATGGGGTGCACGATTTGGACTTTTCACACATAGAAGAGGAAGATGGCAGAGAAAAGAATGGTCTTTGTTGCAAAGGCAAGTTATTTATTAATAGTTATTCAAACTTTAGAGGTAATTAATTTTATGAACGAAATGAGGAAGAAACTGAATTAATAGTGGGAAACATGATCCCACAGCATAAGCATTTTTCATTATTTTATTTTGCTGATCTCACAAAGACTGTCCATGTTGTGCATGCTAATTTATGCCCTTATTTTCTTATTACATTTTGAGATACATTTGCAACTTTTGCTCAGGACCAAGGGATTAACAAAAGCAAATATATTTCTCAGTGAGACTTCAAGATATATTTTTACATTATTATTCAAATAAGGTAAAGGGAAAGTATGCAGCATATGGGGTAATGTAGACACGACAAAACATTGTCTTAAATCATTATTCCCATCTGTTTACTGGGAATAGCTGCCTTTCATCATCTTAAAATTGGCTAAATCTGATTGAAAGTTTGAGGGGGAAAACTTAAATGGTTTTAATTTCTCTACTTTCATGGCGCGATTGTCTTTACAGACTGACAAATTTACGTATCATATGAAGGTGAATGATCTTTGAAAACAGAGATTATGACTGCCTCAGCTCTTCAGGTGTGAGGGAGTCATGCTGCAGTTTTCAAGCTGGAAGGGTTTCAAGAAAGCAAACTATTTTAATGCAAAAATACAGAATGTAATGTTTTAAGTTCTTGCTACTCTGTCAATTGGTCACTGGTGTTATTCATTAATCCGGCTTCAGGGCTGAGGGAACTTTGTTAGTACTTTCAGTCAGTCTTGTCTTATATAATTGAGTTTTTAAAGAGTTCATTCCCAGATTTAATTTCTCTCTAAATTGTTATCCAGGGAATGCTCAATTTATCTGGAAATATATCTGCAATGCCCTTTAAAACATCTGAAATAAAGGCAATAAAAGATAAACAAAAGGAAGAATGTTAGTATGTACATCTGTAGTCACATAATGATGATGTGGATTAAACTGGATTAAAAAACAACAAAAAGCAAGACCTATTTTAGATGATAAATGTCCCTTAAATGAAGTATTTGGTGTTTAAGGAGTTAAGGTGTAAAAAATGCAATCTCATTCCCCAGATCCCCTTCTGCTCTATGCTAGCTCTGTACCCACCGGCTCCCCTGGGCCTCTGTCTCACGCCATTGCTATGGTGACAGCTCATGGCGTGCCTCATCCCAACAAACTCGTCTCCCATAGCAATGACTGTTGTGAGACATTGTGGGGAGGGGGAGGCCGGGCTCTCCAAGCCCAAAACTAATGGGGTGGTTTTGTCTCTGCATAGGACAAGAATTAAATTAAATCAGCCGCACAAACAGGGGATGCACGTAAACAAAGCAGACATGATAATAACAACAAATCATGTCAGCAATTAGTTTAATATACATAGGTTAACATAGACCGTTTGTGATAAAGACTATAGGATGGTGTGTGTGTTTTTTTTCTGTTTTTAAAGCAAATAAAACTTAATTTTAAACAACAGGTTTACAGTTTACGTCTAAATTGTACAAGATGATCAAGCTTCTTTCAGCAGTGACATCTTTCTCTGAGGAAATGCGCACCACGTTGTGGCTATTTGTCGCCATCTAGCGGTAGAAAATAAATGAAAATAAATGTTTCTTCACGTCCAGCTCTCCGGAAGCAGTCACGGAAGTGCGATGTATGTCACACGCAGCCACGTATAAACAATTGTATTAATGAAAGAGAGAAAACAGAATGCGTAAATGGAAATGTACTTCTCCCTTGTCCAGTTGAGCCCCGATTTAGAGGACTACCCTATAAACATATATTATGAGAAAATGTGGCATAAACGTTTTATCGGCCAAATGACTGCCCGCTGGTGTCAAATGACTCCATAAATTCTTTATAATCGTAATAAACCCCTGGAACGAATCGTCTGTGCGTCTGACGTCATCACGTACAATCAGCTGTTCGGGGGACTAGCTAAGCCTGCCTCTAGGCGAGCCAACCTCAGTTTCCTCGCCCGCTCTCCCCAACCTTAGCCGCCCCCCCCGCCCCGGTCCTTAGCGGTGGCTTTGAACGCACATGCTGTTAGAAAGCGCGAAAACGTGTCGCCATGAATGCTATTTGCCGCCTAATCCACGGGGGGATGCTAAGAGGCCGGCCGTGGTGCCCGTCTTTCCCCGGGCAGCCGAATGTCGGCTGCCTGGCGGTCCGGACACTCAGCTCATCCAGGTAACCATAGCTAGCTTTGCTGCTAACCTGCTAACTGATGCTACGTCGGCTTCCAGAGCCCCGCCTCGTAGCTAGCTGGATGTGACAACTTCTAGTTTTTGTAATTAAATAGAGAAATAACCCAAGGAAATGGTGTTTTCTTTTATGTTTTGTCACTGGATTTTATTTTCAAATGACTTTCACGCTGCCGGACTGTTGACCTTACTGTTAGGAGAACTAGCAGTCCCCCCTCTACACCACTCACGGCTTCCAAATAGCGGTGGACGGATTTCAAAGATTTGCGTGTCAAGACTCAAACTATTAAAATAACGCACCTATTTAATTGATTGAAACTGCATAGTGATTATTACCGTGCCGCGTCGAGGGCAGCTGAAGCCAGAATTATTTAATGGAAAACTGTGCGTCAAATGAAAAGGTTTTCCTGTCTTTTATTCCTTTGCTTTCCATCAGCAGAACATATGAAGCACCCAAGGAATGAATGCAAACGTTGCAAATGCAAATGTTCTTTACGTTGCTTGATTTAGACTTCTGATATCAGCATTTTGGGAAACATTTAATACGCAAATGAATTTGCCTGTTTGAAGCTGCTGTAAAACAGAGATAGTAGCTTCAGAGTGTCGTCCTTTCTAGATGTTCTTTATTAAGCAGCACCTAGCACAACTCCCGAAAACATGAACCATTAACTTAAAGGATAACTCAATGTACAGGGTTTGTTTTTTTTTTCTGAAATAATTCTGACAATTTTATTGACAATTAATTTAAAATGTTTGATTCGTGATTCTGTGCCACAGTTGTGTTTGTTGTTGTTTTTTTTTTTTTTTTGCATTTTTTTTAATGGTTGTGAATGGTTTTTCTCTTGCATGTACTCTGTCGTTTTTATAATTGAAATTAATAATTTTACAAATATATCACTAAAATAGGCTTCTCAAATTTTTACATTTCCAAATTGACCCGTTGCCATATTTATTCTATCCTGTCCCATGTTGATGAAGAGAAGCTCTGATAGCCAATTTGAATTAAGCATAATTCAATAAAACAGGATGAAAGGTGACGTAATTACTTTTCAGTGTTGACATCTCTGTGTTGACTCTTTCAGAGTGTTTAGGATAAACACTGATCTGGATTTCTTTGATGCTCATGGAATTTTTTTTCTCCTCCCAGCCCAGTCAATTTGTCCTATGACGTCTTCGATGGCAAAGGAGAAAGCACTCCCCTCGTGTTTCTCCACGGCCTCTTCGGCAGCAAATCCAACTTTCATTCAATAGCCAAGTCTCTGGTGCAACGAACAGGCCGAAAGGTAATGCAGTGATGAAAACACGTCACTTGAACTTTTAAGCAGAGGAATAAATACCTTTATTGCCACATTTAGTTAAACATAGAGCACATCAATGAAATTTGACCACTGTATTTAACCCATCATGGTTGCACTATGAGCAGAAGGCAGCTAAGGAACAGCGCCAGGGGAGCAGTTAGGGGTTCAGTGTCTCGCTCAACAACGCTTTGACAGGCTAGGAGGAACCAGGTATTGAACCAGGAATGTTAGGTTCCAAGGACGACCACCCTAAGCCCCTGCACCACGCCACATAAAGGTCACCTTTATGCATTTGACCTTGTTCTTAGAAACCTCAAGGAAAAACCCGCGTGGATGTGGCTGCTCAATCCGAGCTCAGCAAGTTCTATTTTAATAAGCAATACCGATAGTTAATGTGCAGTTTGGCTTGCTTGAACACTCCTCAGTGGCCGTTCTATGTGCCATCACTGGTCTGACCCTGAGTGTGTGCCAAAGAGGAGAAGCAACCATTGAGGCTGCAGCTGCCAAAGGAAGGTTTTGTGCTCTTTCGTCTCGTTTCAAGAGCCCTAACTGTCCTTTGTCCAGTTAGGTGCTGACTGTAGATGCCCGTAACCATGGAAACAGCCCCCACAGTCCAACACTGACCTATGAGGCGATGAGTGGCGATTTGAAACACCTCCTCTCACAGCTGCACATTGAGAAGTGCATCCTAATTGGACACAGCATGGGAGGGAAGACGGCGATGACAACAGCTCTAATGCAGGTCAGAAGTGTTTCGACAAAGTAATTATGACACTGCACTCCGTTCAGTGGGTGTCTCATGATTTTGTTACATTATATTCTTGTGTCCTCAACACTTCTCAACTTTCCTCTGGCCAAACTCAGATGTCCTCTTTCCATTTCATTATTTCCTCTCCTTTTTAACCACAAGCTATTTGTGCGTGTTTGCAGCCTGGTTTGGTGGAACGGCTGGTTGTCGTGGACATCAGTCCGGCACAGACCCACGCGCGAACAAACTTTCAGTCGTACATCCAGGCTCTGCAGGGGGTGAAGATCTCCAGTGACCTCCCACGCTCCACAGCCAGACGGATGGCAGAGGATCAGCTGCGCGGCAGGGTCAAGGTTGGAACCTAACTTCTGATTTCATGGTTTCTGATCACGTGCGCAAACTGCAAGCCAGAATTCTTCATGGCAGTAACTTCTGATAATGATAATTCATACATGGGTATATTGGCCAACCCTTTTTTCAAGCCCTGTGGCCAAACATACTCTGTTTTTGAACCAGTGTAGTAAACAAGCCTGCCCTTTCCCAGGAACACTCTGTACGTCAGTTTCTGCTGACCAACCTGGTGGAGCAAAACGGTCACTATGCTTGGAGAGTCAACTTAGACGCCATCTCAGCTCACCTCAGTGACATCATGAGCTTCCCGAGCTTCAGCGCAGTTTACGAAGGACCCACCCTGTTTCTGGGTGGAGCCAGTTCGGCTTATATAAGGTACGAAACGGCGCAGTCTGTTTTGATCTGACCGGTCGCCTTCTGTCCTCACGCCACCCTTTAACTCATCGGTTCATCTTTTGTTTTTACTGCGGGCCTTCTGTGCCATCCCAGCTCTGAGGATTACCCGGAGATCCAGAGGCTGTTCCCATGCGCTGATATTCAGTACATCCCAGATGCGAGCCACTGGATCCACGCAGACAAACCCTTAGACTTCATCAGCTCCATCATCTCCTTCCTTCAGTCCTAGCCGTTTCCTGCTCTGTGGCGCTGAACTTCGATCGCTCTCTGAAAGACCCTTCGCCAGTGGTTGGCATTTCGGCCTCGGGGAAGGGCATCTTCATTAATACGCTAATATTCAGCAACACTGGACCAAACTCACACCTTGCAAGGGACAGCTTTTTCCTTTTTGATGAATAGCAGTGAAGTGGAATGTAGGTGAACGTTCATTTCTTCAGTCAAGTCACAAAGAATTGACTGATTTTCTGTATGTGCGTTATTGATTTGTAGATCGATAGATAAACAATGGGGAAGGGGAAAAAATCCAGTTTAATACGAAGAGACAACTGTACTAATCCAAAGAAATTTTATTTTGAGACGAGCAGGGAGAGTATAGGGGGCCTCTGGCAAAGTACAATCTTGGAATGTTGAAATGCACCAGCAGTAGCGTTTTATCTAAGTTTAAATAGCACAAGAATAAAATACTAAAATAGTACAGGCTGATTGATGGGGGGGGGTCATACGTACATTTGAAAGTAAAGGTTCGCATGTCACTAAATTGCTGTTATTCTCAATACATCGTGTGCATGAGTAGTTTGAGCGAAACATTTTCGAAGTTTTACAGTCACAGAATCTGTACTTCATTGACCATGTTTCTAGCGAGTACGACTTTTGGTCAATTTTAAAGCGTCGTCATATTTTCATGCTCACTTTAAAACCAGTGCAGTATGTTGCACTTTAAGGCAGCAGCGTTGTGGTTGTGGATCTGGTGAGTTAACAACATAAAGCCAACGCAGTTCCAAAGTGTCAGCAGTAGCGAAGTCCAAACGGTAGGTGTTGGGCATCCCCGCATCGTCGGGCTTTTCATATTTCATCCAGATGCTGCTCTCGGAGTGAAAGTAAAGGAAAAGCGGTTTGTTGACTCCATCCTCTTGCGCAAGGAGTTTTGACGGGCCACGTAACAATCCTTACCAGAGCAAAAAAACACCTATATCTTATGTATGCAGGCTTGGGATTCTATTTCCCATGGCCACTATTCCATATATCCTCAGAACAGAGAGCAGGACTTACAGCTAGGCTGTAGCCTCACAGCTCAGTGATGCCAATTAGCCACGCTAAAATGAAGTGTCTCCACGATCACTTCCCTGAATATCTCAGGTTGCATTAGGATATGCTAATACGCAAACGTGTAATGATATTTACTCCTCTGCTATTCTTTGTTGTCATCTGTCCAGCAAGTAGCCATGTTAGTGTTTATTTTGTGTATGTGTGTGTGTGTTTGGTCAGTACAATCATTGTTTAAATGAACTATTTACTTATCTATATCTTAATTATATTTACAAAATATGGTGCAAAGCTATATGAGAATATATTGGTCACAAATATATGCTGCAGCAAATAATGGATGTTATTATTACAGTGTTATTATAATGGCATGGGCCTTGAGTAGTACAGTCGTGAAACTGCCATACGTCTGAATATGCAGGGTGTTGTAAATGTGTGTGTGCGCCTCTTTTGTCGAGAGCTCCTTTTAACTTACGTATCACAATAAGAGATCCTTTTATTCTTCAATGGCTGAGCGGCAGCTGGGTTGCCGGTCCTGACTTTTCAAATAAGAAAGTTTAAAAAATAGATGGTATTCCTGTCCTTCCGTGAGGGCGAGAAGTTGTTTACTACAATCCGTGTTCGTCTAATATTTGTCTAAATCTAAAGTGTACAAGGCTTGAACCGAGTGACCTTTGAGGTGAATGAGACTCTTGACTGCTGTTTCGACAGTCCGTGGAAAAGTAACGCCCCCCCTGCCCCCAAAAAAAAAAAAAACACAGGATGAGTGTGTTGTTGCACAGAACCAGTCGAATGTTGGTTTCTTTGAGAAGCGCTTAAAGTGAAATGCAAGTCCTGATGAAGGAGCTGTTCTGTTTCAGGGGGGTTAAAAAGAAAAAAAAAGATTACATTACATCAATTACAGAAAAGTGAATTTATTCAGTTGTGGGAAACGTGTGTAAAAAACTGTCTGGATTGTGTGCATTACGGTTGGGTTATAAAATGAGGGGGAAAAAAAAACATGTATAAAAAAGGCTTATTTTTCTGTAATTACGTTTAAGTGAAAACATCTGCAAGTTTAATGTGTTTATCTTCTGATAATCACCTGCTCATTTTCCCTTTAACTGGTCGGGCCCCCCCCCCCCATTTCCCAAAGCAACTTGCTCGCAGTTTTACACATAGAAAGTTAAAAACAAGTAAATATCACTGAAAACCAAATCTTTATATCACACGAGAAGACGTGTATAAATTAGCAGTTTTTAAAAAAAAAAAAAAAAAAACCCTTGCCCGGCTAGTGTGCGAGCCTGCCTTTTCCATATACGTGTGTGTGTGTGTGTGTGTGTGTGTGTGTGTGTGTGTGTGTGTGTGTGTGTGTGTGTGTGTGTGTGTGTGTGTGTGTGTGTGTGTGTGTTGGACGTTCCACCTCAGCAGCGTTATCTTCTGGTGATCGTCTTAACACCTATTAGTGTGCAGGTGCATCAATGAGTGAATTAAACAGTATTTAACATGTAATAAAAGCTGACATTGTACAATAAAATGGGGAATAAACAAGTGACTCGTCTGGATGTGATTAAAGTCTTTGCTGGTATTTCACAAATACATCTCTACTGATAAAGTACAATGAAATTCAAATAGCACAGTCTTTCTGTAACCTCAGTTCTGTCTGAAACGTGGACGACACCTTTCCAAAGGTCCAATTCACGTGATCTCAGTATTTCTATTCATTCATCATCTCTACCGTGTATCCTGCACTGTGTGTCGCGTTGGTCTCTGGAATCTATCCTGTCACTTTTCAAGAGGTGGCATCTACGCTGGACTGGTCACTTAGTCAATCGCTGGAGAGAAACAACCATTTGCGCTCTCATTCACACATATGGGAAATATAGGGTCTCCAATAGACCTGCATGTTTTTATACCGTGGGTGGAAACCAGAGAACATGCAAACTCCACTTTCGGAATCGAATCAAGGACCTTCTGGCCATGAGGCGGAAGCGCTAACCATCGCACCACCCTCCTCTGATATTTTAAGTCCATTAACTTCTCTTCGGGCGACAGTCCCCGGTCTCAGTCCAGCGATACGACCTGGAAACCGTCATCCCTGCCCCATTCCGCTCGGGGCTCCTGTCCCGCGCCCTCCTGGCTTCCCTGACGCCCGGCCTTGCCTCTCAGCTTGTCCATCCAGGTGAACTGCGAGCCTGCAGGGGCCGTGGCGCTCGATGCAGTGGGAGAAGTGGGAGCTCTGGGGATGTAGGTATGGTTGGTGCCGGCTGAGATGGTGACGTTCGGGGAGGTTTGGGGTTTGGGGAAGTTGACCGGCCGCTGAATGGGAGCCTTGTTGTTCCTCCTGAGGAGGCCCATGCGTGAGGGTTTCTTCTGGGCCTGCTCCGCCTGCTGCTGGAGCTGCAGCTGCTGGCTGAGCATCAGCTGCATGTCCTCCTGAACACACACGGGGGGAGCAGCAAGAGGTGAAGCACTGACTTCAGATCAGCAACCACTCATATTCACTGACAAATCTCCAACTGTGTTGAACTTTATGTAGTTATGACACACATTTTTGAGTGCTTTACCGTCAGTGTATGAGCGATATTATAGCAATAACTGTCACTTCTAAACATCTAACAATATCTTGGTTTTATTGTAGCTTTTTCAGCTGCTTTTCACCATGACTGTCCTTTTTAATTGTATATATACACACACACACACACATATATATATATATATATATATATATATATATATATATACATATATACACACATACATATGCATATATAAATATATATACATACATACATATATATAAATATATATATATGCATACATTTACACACACACACGCATATATATATGTATATATATGTGTGTGTGTGTGTGTGTATATATACAATTAAAAAGGACACACACGCATATATATATACATATATATATACACACACGCATATATATATATATATATATATATATATATATGCGTGTGTGTGTGTGTGTGTGCGTGTGTGTGTTTTGGTGTTGTTACTATTTTGTCCTCTATTACAGAGTCACTCAAAGACACAGAGATAGGTAAAAAAAAAAAAACCTGAAAGATTAATCAAAAGACATTTTTGTAACTAAATAATTAAATAAGCAAATATACTTATGTAATTTTGTTCCAGTATCTTTTTATTTGTTAATTTGTTTTATTTATTTATATTTTTATTATACTTTATTAAATCAAATGCAGCAAATTATTATTTTATAACCAATCATGGATAAACTGAATGAATGAGCGGTTGGAAGCCACTTAGAAGCACCAGGGCAGCTGTTTTGAGGCTCGATGTCTTACTCAAAACCTTTTGTATTTGACATTTTTCTGTAGGATTTAATTTATTCTGTAGGGTCAATTAAATATCTATTCTAAATTATTTCTTGACAATTTTGTGATTATATGACAATAAATCATAAGTAGATTTGAAAACACACTCTTACTATTATTTTGAAAACAGGGAAAAAAGTTACAGGTAAAAACAATGATTTATTAAACTTTTTTTGAGATATTAAACAATCTATGTCTGTAACCTTGATCTGGAATTATATCACGCTGCCCTCAGAATGAAAGGTTGGCAGTTAAATCCCCAGTTTGTATGCTGACATTTCCTTGGGCAAGGCACCAAACCTGGAGTTGCTCCCGTTGGACTGGTTAATGCCTTGCACTGCACCTTTCTCCCCGTGTATGTGTGTGTGTGTGTGTGTGTGTGTGTGTGTGTGAAATCTAGGTTGAAAAGTGCAGGGTGTTGGAAGCATTCTTCTAGTCAAGACCATCCCACTCCTCTGAGCGTTTACCTTCCAGGCCTCGAGCTCGAGTGACATCTCCAGCCGTTTCTGCGCCGCCTCCAGGAGCTGGTTGTTCAGCATCATCATTTCGGACTTGCTGCGCAGGAGTTCCGTCTCCATTGCCTTCTTCCTGCGGTTCCACGGAGACCAGAAACAATGTCGCCCACCTCAAAACAGATCCGCATCTTCCATCCCCAATCATTGCTGTTTTCAAGTAGGTCCCCGCGGCGACGGCTCACGTGTGAACTCACTTCTCGATGGCTTCGTCTCTGTCGCGCAAAGCCTGCTGCAGGAGAGCGCCGTCCTCAGACCCTTTTCCAGATTTCACCTCCTAAAACAAAATTCATCAGATTATCTTGATTCGCAGATAATCTGTAATCCGCCATCAGCCAGGCGGCCCGTGGCTTCCTTCGACCTCCCGACCGAAAGACAGGAGATGCCGCAGAGGCTCAGTCATCTGCTAACCTGTCAGGCCGCATAGCAGCGCTCAAAACATCTAGGAGTAGAAATTTTTCCTCTCCGACGCCTGCACAGGTGAATATTTGTGATCAGGACTGTTAAATGAAGAAATAAATAAGAACACACACAAAAGTAAAATACTAATGCATCTAGATATATTACTGCACCATGTGTTGATCTGAAAACATCCACTGGTAAATCATTAATGCCCTTTCTTTCTGTTGAGTATGTGCAGGGTAAACATCTGGAGGGAGAATCAATGCGGACACTCTGTGTGTGTGTGTGTGTGTGTGTGTGTGTGTGTGTGTGTGTGTGTGAGACGCGGGCGAGGCACTCACCTGCTGCGTCAGGTTGATGGCCAGCTTGCGGGCCACATTCTTCAGCTGGGCCAGCGTGTCGTCCAGGCGGTTTTCCCTCAGCGCCAGTTCGGAGCTGCCAGCCTCCTCCTCCGTCAGCGGGCGCAGCAGCCTCAGAATGGACAGGAGCTCCTCTGTCACCTGAGGGCCGCCAAAAAGAACAACGCGCAGCAAAGACAAAAATAAGATCATTTCAACTAATATTGTTAATTGACCATTTGATGTCTTCCTAAAACAGACAGGTAAAAGATAGATGTCGTCTGTGCATTTTTATTTTGTAATATGTTTTATGACTTGTGAGGTTGAAATGCAATTCGAGATTCAAAAATACATTCAAAAATATTGAAAAATAATCTGAAATTGTCATCAAAAATATTCAACGATAAAATGGAGAAAATAAAAAGAATACAATTTTTTTCAAAAATAAAAAGATAATAAACAGATTCGCGGATGTAGTTTAATTCTGCTTGCAAACGTTTTGGTGATTTATGGTCACAGATTAGGTCATATATTAAACAGATAGAAGTTTTTATATGAGTTTTCTGGATTTTTTCAAGGTGATAGTGTTTGGGTTTTGAATTCCTGGTAATCGCCATTGCTTACGGCGTGGTGATGAACCGATTTCCCCGCCCCACTCTGTGTGACCTTTACCCTCTCTTGGTTGCGGCTCCAGCCTGGTCCCACTCCGCCCTCCTGCAATTTGTCCACCTGGGCCTTGAGCTTAATACTCCGTCTGCGGGACAGCTCCACCTCCCTGCGCACCTCTTTAAGCTGAAATAGAAAAAACATCTCAATAAATCGCCTTATATTTATTTATTTTTCTGCTGAGCCGGCGGTTTCGGGCCTCGCCCGCACGCAGAAAACACTAACCTCATCCCTTTTTCGCACGCGCTGTGCAAATAGAAAGTCGGATTCCTGGGTGAAAGAGTAAACAAGAAACCCAGCTGCACAAGGAAGGGAAGTGCTTCGGCTCTCGGAATCAGAGAACCTCGACCCGGGATTCGGGAAAAAGAAGGGCAACGGCTAATGTCGGCACATTTTTGCCTAACGCTTTCCTTCTTTTCTGCGATTGCCGTTCCTGTGTGAAACTGTGAGAGCACTTCCCCCCCGCGAGAGATTTATAGAGCTGGTTATTATCGCACTGTATCTCATTATTTTATTACACTAGGGTTTATTATGCCGAGGGGCCACGGGGAGTGCACGGACATGTCCTCTCCCTCCGCCCTTCGGTTTGTCTTACCGTATCCGAGACGTGTCCCAGCGTCCGCCGTCTGCTGAGCCTGCAGGTGATCAGGTCAGGCAGGTCGTAGTCCCTCTTGAACGTGTTCTCGCTTTCGCCGGCGGGAGCTTTCCCCGTCGCCTCAGATGCCGGCTCACCTGCGCTTTCTTTCTCCTCCGACTTGCAGGAGCTGCTGTCTTCATCCCCCGCCGCCGCCGCCGTTGACGCCGCCTCGTCTTCTTCCTCCTCTTCACCCTCGTCCTTGACGCTCAGATCGGAGCTGGTGCAAGAACTGTCCATGTCAACGCCGGTTCCTTCTTCCGGGCAGTCGGACATGCTGTCCTGCTCGTCTATAGGCTCCTCCAGCTTCTCCTTCACGAAGACAGAGAGCGCCGGCTCCGCGGGCAGCACAGTCTGTCTGTAGGATTTGGTTTTGAGTCTGCTCAGTGACGAGTAGATCTGCTCGCTGGTGGAGAGTCGAGGCTTCATCTTGGCGTTGAGGACGGAGAAAGAGCGAGAGTAGTCCATGATCAGCTCAGGTATCGGGCCGGGACACGATCAATCACAGGGTTTGGAGCCGGAGTATCTGCGACGGAGAATGTGAGAGTGGCAGGCAGAATGTCCTCAAACCTGTTTTTCCTGAACGCCGTCGGGGATCTGACATGATGTGATGTCACGGGGGCCGTGCATCATGTGGCGTGTCTGTGCTTTCTTCCTTCTTTCCAGCCGCTGAGCAAACAAATGACGCACAAAACAAGGCCGAGACTGTTCGGTCTTTGATTTCTTGAAAAATCGCTCCCCTCCCTCCCCCGAAGAAAGTTTTCTGGTTGAAACTATCATATAAAATAAAGGTAGAAAAAGAAAAAAAGAAGTTTCATCAAACTAGAATATGTGGTTTGAGGTTGAGTGAAAAGGTCACATGACGGGTGACTAATGAGGCCCCAATCAAATAAAGCACCTAAGAGGGAAGCTGGAATGTAGAGCTATGCAAAGTCGCTCATCTGGTCATCGATCTATTTTGGAAATGGATACAAAGTCATGCCTCCACCGGCGTTCTGGTGACAAACCTCCTCTGTGCACGAAGGCGAGGCAATGACATTAACCACATCCTGTTGAACTGTTGAATAAAGTGGAGCAGAGCCGATGCTGGAAGTGAATATTTTTATTTCAACGGACAATCATCAGGCCCGATGGTCGTGAGCGACTACCTTGGTGTAACCTTATCATCTTGCGATCGTTCGCCTTGTGAGACGATCGTATTCCTTCGGCCGAACCTCTCGGAGGCGAAGATGCACAAAGGCGTCGGACGAAAAAATGTCGACATTTCTCACATTACAATGAAAGACTGCGGAAGACTGAGAGAATCTCGGTGTGAAGACTGAAAGGGCAGCCAGGGCTGGTGGGGGATTCCCATGATTCATAGCTGCTGCTTGACGGTGGAGAAAAGCATTCGGTTTCCAGCTCCTTGTGATTCATTTATTGCCATCGATGCACCAATGACAGCTCACAGTGGAAATCAACCTCCTGTTTCCTTTACCCAAGTGAACAAGTCAACCACACGTGCCCTCAGTCAGAACCACAGCATTATTTTGTGGCCACAAACAAGGAGGATTATTTTTAAAAGTTTTCTTTTTAGATGCACGTGCATTAACAGTCTTCATGAGTGAGTTTTAAAAAAAAATTCTGATGTCTGCAGGAGAAGCGAAGGGATGTTTGTACAGTTCTCTGAAAACATCTGACGTTGTTCCTGAAATGATCCCTTTACTTTGTCGAATCCCAAGCCGGTGTTGCTAAGATGAAACCGATATGAAATCTTCATTTCCGGGCCGATCAGATCCAGTCGCATCACCTGAGGCGCCGCTTGTTCCGCTGAACATTTTGGTCCTTCGCCTACGATTCCGACTTCCTCTTTAAATCGCTACAACTCGGATTTGTCCTTCTTCTTCCCTTGCTTCTGACGGTGGCCGGAGGCACACCGGAACCCCAAGTTGTCGGAGGCGGAGTCGGGAGTGTTGCCCATCCTGCGGGAAACACAGCCACACGGCCGAGAGTGACAGACCGCCGTGGCGGGGGTTGCGAGGGAAAAAAAAAAAAGAAAAGAAACACACACAACGATTACTGATGGGTGCTCACCTGGTGGTGATTTGTGCCTTGTGGTTAGCGGAACCATCCACTGTATCGATCCACGAGGCGCCGCGCAGGGCGTACATCGGCCGCCCTCCAGGGAAAAGGGTGGACGTCCATTCCCACGTGTTGCCCATCATGTCGAACACTCCTGTCGAAACAATGAGGAAGACTGTGTGCACATCAGGAGACACACACTCATGTTTGCATGTTTGTGCCCCCCATCTGATAGAAAGAGTAAAACTGTGTATGCTAAAAAAAAATTGAAATTAAAAAAAAAAGGTAAAAAGCCAAAACCAATTTGGGATTAGATGTTATTTTGCCGAGCCTTATTGAGATTAAAAGCGTGCAGTACCGTAGCTGTTCTGTGGAGGGAATGCAGTGACAGGAGAGATGCCGTGGTATCCATCCTCCGCCGTGTCTCCGTCAGGAAACGAGCCCTGGATGGTTCGGTGAGAAATTACAATCCGGGTTATTCAGTTGTTCTATCTAGATAGCTGTGTTATTTGGTTAAACCTTTTTTGTAACTAAAGCAGATAAAATGCTTAGAAAGCCTGTGTTTCTTCAGAACAAACTGACCTGCCAAAGGTTGGTTCTGTTGGCCTGATATCTGTTTCCCCACGGGTACGTACGACCTACAACACAAGGGATAAAACAAAACAAAACAATAATATAACAAACCAGTTTTTCAGAATTTTGAATAATATTACATTACATTTGGCAGACACTTTTATCCAAAGCGACTTACAATAGAGGACATAAGGACTGCAAATAACACTTGCAAATACAAGATGCACAAAAAATATACAGAACAGAAAGCTTGGGTTAGTGAGTTTTTTTTTTGTTTGGTTTTTTTTGTTGTTTTTTTTGACAAAGATGTACACAAACGTACACACACACACACACACACACACACACACACACACACACACACACACACACACACACTGCATAGCCTAACTTGGGGCCTAATCTGAACTGGGGCAGCTCAAGCATCAGCGCAGTAAAATATAACAGAAGACACAAAAAAAGAGCAAACTGTTAAAAGTGTGGCTTTTCCATCCAGTTCTACTCTGGTATGTAAGATGTTTGGATATGCTAATACACATATACTACATCTTGAAGAGAATATTGTGATTGTGCCGGTAACGTGATCCATTTGGAGGCGACACCTTGATCAAAAACATTTCCAGTTTCGAATGAAGGCTTATCTTATCTTGCGGTGGTGAGGCAGAGACACAGGCTCACTTTGTTCACACTTTTATTTACCAAAGCTGGAAATGCTTTGTAAATGCTGAGGCGCGGTTTGTGATAATGGTTGGTACCTTGCAGGCCTCCACGTGCGGCCCATTCCCACTCCTCCTCCGTGGGCAGCCTCTTGCCCTTCCACCCGCAGTAAGCCTGAGCGTCGTTCCAGCTCACCTGAACCACCGGGAAGTCCAGTCGCTCCCGGATCCCCGAGCCGGGACCTGCGGGCTGGAAAGCAGAGCGGCTCCAGTGGAAGATGAGCACGATCGCAAATAAAACCAATAAAGATCATAGGTAGATATAAGGGCAAGACATGGCCTCACCTGCCTCCAAAAAACCCTTTCCACAGGCAACCACCATGGAGCAGACTAGAGGGGATAGAACTGGTGTAAATAAAATAGATAGATTTTTCTAGAAAAGTTAAAAAGGCAAAAATGACTATTCCCTGTAACAGGTATATTCATTGCCACATGAATGCAAGAGAAAAGAGAAAATGAGTAACATCTGGGCCAAACACATATTGGTCTCTAAAATCTTAAGACGGCACAAAATAGGGGAACCAATGTAACACTAAATTGTCGTTTGTGAACAAGATAAGCTTTGATGCATAATATATATATTTGTAGTATAAACTAATGGCTTGTAGAGTTATGGCTGTGACATGTTTTTTTAACGTTTATCTACAGCAGTTGTTCGTGTTGCTTATCAGACTTTTGTGCATTGACCGTACCTGTGCAGGTATTGTGAAATTTGTTAGTATGTGCAAAGGGGGTTTTGAATATCTGAATACTTTTCTCTCTGGGGAATGACTGCTCAGGTTCATATTTAGTGACATGCTTAGAAGCTCCGCATTACAATTTGCAATCAATTCTGATGCAGTTTTACAATATGACTATAACAAATACATGTTTGTTTCGATTTCACAACACAACTCAGACCGGCCCGAGGTGCATCTTTGCTGCTTTCACAGCCTCAGCCATTCACATCATGCCCTAACTCTGCCGTCTTTCTTATCCTTGTTGGTCTCAACCCGTACACATCCTGTCTATTTTTGTTCATTTATTTTATTCTCTGTATTGCTATTGTCACTTTATTTATATTGTCGTTTAGCTCTGGTTGACTATTTTTCACCCTTACTGTTCCATTATGTTGTCCATTCTTACCCCTGATGTTATTGCTGTTGTTGATCTCCCTGCTGTCTATTTATTAGTGGATGTCTTGCTATCTTCTGTCTTATAATTGTCTCTCTATTTATATATATATTCATATTTATTTTCATTTTTGACAATATAACTGTTACACTGCTGCGACAAAAGAATGACCCCTATGGGAATCAAAGAAGTTTATCTTTATCTTATTTTTCTTTGCTTGGCCACAGTTAGAGATATAACCTGTACAAGTGGGAAGTGGGGGATTTTATTTTGTATTTTTATGGGATTTACTGACATGCATCATTCGTTCATGGAAATTAGATTTCTTTACCAAGCATGTGGTGCATTGATGATGATTGTTTAGGAAAGTTTACCTCTATTTTCTGGGTGACTTTGCTCTTCAGCTCCTCTGACACAAAGTCTTGAAAGACAAAACTCCAGCCAAACGTCTCCGCTTCGGTTTTGTACTTCAGTGCCCTCACAAACTCTCTGCAAAAACAAACACGAAGTCAATAGCTTTGCTGATCGACACTTACTGATATAGTGAGTGATTCCTACCTGAAGTGGCTGTTTGTTACGGGATATTTGTCTATTCTGAAAGGCTGCAGAGGGACCTCCGTGGTTGGAGACTCCTCGGCTGCAAGAACCAGCTTCCCACCCGGGATGTCCAGCATTTCATCCCCAGCTGCTGCTGCGGGACGACAGCGACACCCGTCAGCTCAACTTATCATCGATCAAATTAAAGCGAAAAGAGTTAAAGATGAGTTCTTACCGGCCACCGCCAGTGCAGACAAGACAGATATCCAATAAACGAGTTTATCATTCATTTCGAAGGGTCCGGGTTTTATTCTAAATACGTTTGATATCACGTACGCGCAGTATAAATACATGTTCACCGGAAAAATAACTTTATAGCTTTCATGCCGGTCCTCGGCGACGGACCTATTTAAGAGTCGGAACGGAAGCGGAAGACGGTCCTTGCTACACTAGTTCCGCGTGGAAACAATGGTTCCGCTTTAATATTTCAATATTAACCTTCTCCAGGCAGATGTTGCAGATTTGCGACAGCCAAATATCAGATTTTTCCTGCAACTCCAACTTAATTTGAGCCTGAGAGGGTTAAAAATGTATCAATTAGTTATTGATTAGTATTACATGAATCTGTCTGGTAGTGTGTAATTAATTAGTAATTAAAATGTATGTACTTGCAGAGACAGTTGAACATGCACTGATTTGTACGTTCGTATGATAGTGTGCGCGGGTGAAAATAAGGGGCAAGAAAGGTAGAAAAAAAAATGGAAATACTGTGGTCAAGGGGTCTAATCAATTGGGGGAAATTAGGGCTTGGAGTTTCTTTCATAAACACAGACATCCATTGGGAACAGCCGTGTTGGTATACAGCAGTCACAAGGGGAAATCCTGTTCATCAATATCACTTCAATGTTTCCAAACCCACTTAAAAATGCAGATGTTTTTACAACTCTTTAATTAAAAAAAGCAAGTCTGATTGTTCATTGGTGAAATTTCATTCACAATACATTACACTAGAAGGTATCAGATATGTTGAGTTTTTGATGTGATGTATTCACCAGTATAATTTCATTAAGGACATATTTAGTGAAATTCTTTAAAAAAAAACTGCCAGCCAGAAAATTGAGATGAATGTGCAAGTGATTCTGCCATGATTGATCAGCCTCATGCTTAATGGATATAATTAAAAGCTGAGTAAACCATTTTTGATATGTGCATATTTCATTTTGAGTAAAAATTCACTTTCCAGAAAATAAAAGTAACCACAACATTCAAGAGCCAAGAAAACTTTTAATGAGCTGAAACAGAACAGAGGCATACGTCAGTGCTTTAACAAAATTTCATAAATAACCAATCATTACATGGGGAGGCGTTGACAATTCCAAGATAGAAAATCATGAGTAGCAACAATGGTTTCTGATGCTGTGATGGATGCTGTGGTATTTCAGCGATAGTCCATCAGCCCGGGCTTCTTCCGAGGGCCAGAGACAGGAATACATTTAACTGATAAACAACGATCCCTGTGCGCGGGACAACTACAGCTTCTAAAGTTGACCTTTAACCTCGAAGAGAGGACATTCCAGCTCGCATGATCTCATCCACCAACAAAATGTTGCTGGCAATCACCGTACTGCAAAGAAATAAAATGTAAGAGAGTTTAGGAAGAGCAATAGGATATTTTCACACATTCTTGTATGCAAGTAAAATCTCACCATGAATGGAGAAGCTGTTTCTTGACGCTGTAATTGTCCCACACACCCGCTTCTCCGGCCACCATGGGCTCTCCTGAGGAAAATAGAGCAAGATTTAGCTTAAATGTAAATTATACTGATCAATTTAGTGGTAAAATACAAATGACTAAAAAAATCAGGGTTGCAAGCAACAGCTCAGTGATGATTTTTTTAAAGTGACCAGGTCTCATTTGCTGAGGTCTCAAATGCTCAGGCAGATTAAAATCTGCCTGAGCATATTCAGTCAGGGTTAATCACACAAATATAATTAACACCCTAACAACAAAAAGCAGCAACCCAAGGTCAACATCACTGAAGTTGTAGTCAATAGCAAATCTACTCATCAATATCAAAGTCTATGAAGGTTAAGGCTGACAACCATTGACATGACAGTGCATGACGGAGATCACGTCATGTTTCAATACATCCACCACAAAGCATACAAGACAGTGGGAGAAAAAGGACTTCATTGACAAAAGTGAAATATCACAGTGATGTGTTTAGCTGAAGTAAGATCCAAAAAGTATATGTTCAGACTTTGATACTTAAATTGGGAAGAGACCTCTTGCGTGTTGCACTAACCTGTGCTGAGGTCCACTCCAACCAGCTGACCGGACTCTTTGTACTCTGTTTGCAACTTTAGCAGAGTCTCCTGTGGGTCGTATCCAGAGTTCTGGGCCAAAACCTGTGAGGAGATACACATAGTAGAATCAACAGCCACAGACAAGCATATGAACTATAGTTCTGCTTGTTTGTCCTGTAAAAAGGTGGAATTTCCACAGCTTTTATTAGCTGTACAACACAGCAAAGCCTTCTCTATGTAGACATTATGGATCCATCACCTTGGGGATGATGAGAAGAGCATCTGCAAAGGCCTGGACACCCAGCTGGGCCCGGCCTTTCACATTAGGCTTGTGTTTCACCAGAGCATCAGCCATGGCCACCTCTAACGCACCTGCACCAGACACTACACTGCCTGCATGGATGACAATGAGGAAATGTCAGTAAACAAACGACAAACCAACGAACAAACAAGGACGCATATTTACTGATAAAACGTATTTGTGTTTTTCTGATCAGTTGAATAACAAAGATAAGACTGATATTCTCAAATGCACAGGAAAAAGCTTGAGTCCCTGTAGCTCAGACTTAGGACCTGAGAAAGAAGCTCATTAGCATCCCCTGGTGTTCATCTTGCAAAAGAGGTTGAAATGTACTAGAGTAGCTGGTGTTGTTTTCATGAGGACGGCTAGATTAGAAATGACTGACGGAATTTAAAGTAAGTTATTTTTCTTCAGGTATGAACTCTTGGATGTAGACTAAAGAGGTGCAACCCCAGAAGCGGCACAAAAGTTAACAGTTACTTTGCATAAATATAGCAAAAGATTAGATAAGAAAATTCAAATCCAATTGGATAGAACAAAATTAAGGTTTTGTGATGTTCAAAACCTGATCCTACTTGAGTTCATTTAACAAATAAGATGCAAATATTCAACACATCAAGCTGCTTTAGTTCAATTGTCTTATAAGCCTTCAACTTAAACTAAAGAGACATTTTGTGAGAACACGAATGCAACAATTTGAAGATTTCATTATTAAACTAAGATTGAGCAGTCGTATTAAATCCGGATTAATTATGTAAATAATGCTACTAATAGCAGGTTACCCCTGAAAACTTCTAATGAAGAGATTACACAGCCTCCATGTCCAGAAGGAAGTGAAATAACATGACTAAAGCTAAAAAGCAAGTGTGACACAACTACTTTTAGATCAGGGGTGGGCAAACTATGGCCCGCAGGCCACATCCGGCCCGTTGGGTCTTTTTTATCCAGCCCGCCAAAGACTGGTACAGAGTTCATACTTGATGTGAATGGTCAATGAATGTGGGAGCTCAAACAGGAGATTATTTCATTTTTGGAGCTACTTGAGAACACTTCAGAATTTTCCTGAGGTGAATGACACAGGCTTTGTGATTTAGCCTTTACTGTGGACACACTGACACGCATGAATGACCTCGACATGAAGCTACAAGGGAAAAACCGGTTTATGCATGAAATGCAAGCAAAGATCAGACCCTTCAAACCCAAACTGGTTTTATTTTGAAAGCAAATGTCAGACGAGTCTATTAACAAATGCTTTTTTTTAAATATGTATCGTACCCGGCCCGTCTGTCAAATTTTAAGCCAATGCGGCCCCTGGGCCAAAAAGTTGGCCCACCCCTGTTTTAGATTAAAATGTATTATTTACATGTATGTATCACATTTGTAAATCAGGACTGTTTGCAATAAAGTCAGCGCAGATTAAGATTTACTAACACCATACTTAAAGTATCTCACCGTCTTCGATGGCATTCTTGACGGCCCGCAGACCATCGCGTACAGCATCTTTGATCTGTGTGAGGGTGTGTTTGTTGGGTCCTTTCACCAGTAGTGTGACGGAGCGGGGGTTCCCACACTTCTCGATGAATGTGTACTTCTCCTCTCCCTTCAAAACGGTATCACAACCAAATAATGAGGCTCTAACATCAACAATGTGGCTAATTTTCAGTATTTACAGATGCCCAGAGCGCTCACCAGCGTGTGTTCGTAGACCAGCCCTGCATTGCCCAAGCATTCTGGTGTGAGGTCATCCACTGAATTCATAGCAATACCACCACAAGCCAAAGTGAGTCTGCCAACAAATTAGCACACACATTAGGCCTTTTAATTTCAGTCTGATTGAGAATCATCATGCAGAATAAAAACAGCGGACTTCTCAGTAACTTTTTTTTAAATGAATGACATTGACTTCCTGGATAAACTGTTTGGTTCCGATCAGCTAGACAAGAGACTGACACTCTGAATAAAGAGGAAAGACTTGTCACTGTGACACAGAAGACAGACCAGACAGAAGAACATGAACATCCCTTGGTGTTTCTTGTGCAACCAAGACTAAATCTACTTTTTAATCAATGGGAAAATGACAAAATAAGATGACTGAAGCCGTTCGTGGGTTGGAGGATGTAGGGGTATTTGCAGTAGTCACATTGTCTGCAGTGCCTTGTTTACTGAATGAAAAATGTATTGAAAAAGCCAAACTTCCTTCTAAATTAGACAAACGCAAAAATACCAACTGGGGAATTCTGAGTCAAGAATGCAGATTAGCATCAATTTTACTATCAGCCTCAATGACTGCTTGACTGAAAGTCTCATTGAAGATTAAAGACATTGTATTGCAAATGACTTAACAGTTTTTATTCCAGGAGTTAATTTCCCTGCACCATAGAAATGTAGAAAAAAAAAAAAAAGAGAACTTGTCATTTCTTACCTCTCCATGTTCCTTCTCTTTGCCCTGCGCAGAGCTACAATGCCTTCCTTGGCAAGGGCGTCTAGAGATAATGGGTCAATACCCTAAACAACAACAAAAAAAAAAACAACTATTCAGAAAGGAGATACATCTTAATAAGATTCTTATTTTGTTTTCATTAATTTAGAACAGTGGTCCCCAACCCCCGATACCAGTGCGCGGATCATCTGGTACCGTTGTTCCACAAAAAGAAAAAATCTTTCTTGGTACAAATTAAGATTTTTTCATTAGACCTCCTGGATCTTCTTTTCAAAAACAACTGTTTCCGCCTTCGCTTTACTGCCGCACTTAATATTGTAATTGCCTAATTTCTGTATTCAGATTAAATACTGTGAACTAACAGAAGTTTTTATTATTGAACACCTGCACCTCTAACTGGTCCGTGGAAACATTTTCCTGCATAAAACTGCACTCTGGTACAAGACAGGCTAGAGACTGCTAATTTAGACAATCTGCACACATGACATTTGACATACAAGAAATTGTGTTCTGATCCGCTGAATACATGTAGGTGAGAGCAGAACTCTCCTAATGCAGAGGTACAGATCAGAGTTTGTCTAGCACAGATGCATGAGACCCAGAGAAGCCACGTTAGCACCCTGGGGTGTTCACTGTGCACCGAGCAAGTCTGATTAAGACTTCATATTTAATCATATGAAATTGGACACTGAAATAAAAATAAAACATGGTAGGGTGGAACGCTGTCCCCTTTGACAGTGTTCTATCAGCATAATGCAGAAAAAGGGCAATGCAATTCTAATTCTGGGTATTTGTATGAAACTGGCAACATGGTGACAATTTAAGACATTTGCACAGCCCTGTCTCTCATCCTCTCTCTAACTGTACACTCTGGTCCCATTAAATATCAATCACAAAGGATTTCAACGGTCTACTGTCTGAAACTCCCTTGTGTGTAGTACCTTCTGGTTGATGACAACGAAGCCCTTCTCCCCATTGGGACACACTTTGTTCTTGAGGGCAATGATCTTCTGCACACGATCTTCTATAAATTTCCTTTCTGCAGCAACAAACTTCTCCCTCTCATCAGCACTCTTGTAGAAGAAGCCAGAGTTGACCTCGGTTTTTTCATATTCCAACGAAACGTTGCAAGTAAGCACAAAGGCATCCTCCACCCGCTTCTTCATGTCTGGATGCCGGGCACCATGATCCAACACCAACCCTCTGATCAGCCTGAGGAACAAAAGGTGGTAGCATTGATGGGTTGGTGATGGACAGATTGTTTTTGAAGCACTTGTCTGTGTTCTAAACTCACTGTGTGTCACAGTCGGTCTTATGTTTCATCTCCATGATTTCCACCATGTAGAGGTCGATTGGCTCATTGGGCTTGGAGATTGCCAAGACAGCATCCACTACAGCCTGTATAGGAGAGGAGAAAAAAAAAAAAGAAAAAAAAAAAGACAATATCAGATCTGTTGTTAAACAACAAATTACAAGATTGACGGCAAAAGTAGTTTGAAAGGACTCACGATAATGAGAAGAAACATTGAAGGCAATCAGAAGATACTGACAAACGCTGGGCTTCATTCATTTATGTCTCACCTCGGTAAGCAGGTCTGCCAGCTCTGCGTGGACCTTGGTCCTGAGGGAGGTGCGGGCCACACTGATGAGAGTTTCTCTGTCCATTTCCTGGGTCACTTTCACCTCCTCCAGAACAGCTAGTGCTTTCTCTTTTGCTGCCTCAAAGCCCTCAGCAATTATCCTGGGATGAAGACCCTACCATATCAAACAGCAAGATACTGTAGAGTACTGGTACATAAACACACCGATGAAGACACACCCAACCGACATTAACAAACGATTATAATGTAAATGATACAATTTCTTTTTAATCTTAAGTAAACAACCTTTCTTACTTACCTCTGACACATAGAGGTCAGCCTGCTTCAGCAATTCACCAATGATGAGAACGTTGGAGGTGGTTCCATCCCCTGTAATATCATCCTGCGCTGTAGCAACCTTAGCAATGAGTGATGCTGTCGGATGCTGAATTTGCTAAGGATTTGAAGAACAATATACATAAGGTGCCAGGATTAATTTTGAACTCTATATTTTGGCATGGTGCGATAATTTTATCTTAAACATTATGCAGCACATTTAAAGTGTGAATTTAGAAGGAATCAGTGTTAGCTGCAAGTGAAAACACATTTAATAGGCTAATGAAACCTGAAATTAATGTGAAATTCTTTTTGTGTAACATAAGAGTAGGACAAGGCAGCTTTACATTACGATCGACAGACTAACTTCCTTACCATCTCGTGTAACAGGACGTTGCCATCTTTGGTCAGCTTGATGTCTCCTGCACCAGACACCAGCCTGCGAATACGCAAAAACAAATATAGTTTACTTTGAACTATGAAAATGCTCTTACAACATGCACCGACGTATAGAATACATAGTTGTCAATCACCCATGTCTCTCACGCAATTTAGCGTCTTCCTGATAATGTTGGCTGTCTAAGGAAGACAGCGGAAGCTACTGTAAATATAAACTTGGGATCCACGGATACACATTCCGTTCAATCATTATTGCAACGCATCTATAATCTATTCTAGTGACAAATCCATGATGACATAAATCCCACAGATCTGAGTCAGAGGCACTTGCAGCACTGTCTGCTAACGGCTATGCTGCTAACTTGGTCTTAGCAACTGACGAGAGGAATCTTGACGATGACTGGGCAGGGCAACGTGCGCCGGGAACCACCGATATCCGTTTTAAAATAGGCCTAAACTCAACTGCAATATCACTAAATGTAATTAGAGAAAGGAAAAAAAAGTTTCACAAAATAATGGGCTTTCTATAGAGTTCGACAGTGACACTTTGAATTCCAAGCTACCAACACGAGGTGGCTAACTTTAGCTTACGTTACTTAGCGAATTAGCAAGTTAGCTTAGCGAGGCGTGTTGCACAAAGGGCTCCGCCGGTACTCACATTTTCATGGTCCCCTTCGGCCCCAGGTTACTCTTCAGTACATCCTGGAGCCCCCGCGCCGCGCTGATGTTAACCGCCAGGGCGGCCTGGGCCCTGGCCACCTCCGCTTTCGGGTTTAGAGCTTTTACGGCAGCCATGGCGAAGCAGCACGACCAGCGAAGCAAACGAAAAAAGTATCGCCGGAAGGAGTCCGCGATGTTCGGGCTGCGTTCAGAGAGGGAGTCGGTTTCCAGAAGGCTCCACACGTGTTGTCGTGCCTCCTTCACTGAACACGTCTGGGCTCGGACATTCCAGTTAGCGAAGGCGTCTACAGATGGGAGATTTGGGGTAAAAGCTTGACAAATACTGAAAGAAACACTCGAGCGTATACATTTTCTTCAGGACAGAATAGACTTTAGTTATTTCAAAACATTTACCTATTGTCTTCACTTGTTTAATAAATCCTTATTTAAGGTGTCTTTCACTTGGCTTTTGTTTAACGACAGAACTACCAATTCAGGTAGCTAAAAGCATGGAGGATTAAGGTATCAAGTGGAAAAATGAAATTAAAAAGGTGTTTGTAATTTTTTAATACAATGTGTAATAAACATCTATAGGTGGACGTTTTTTTCAGGATTTATAATTCAAATGTTGTCAGTGGGAGTAGTTGTTATTTTATAATCTCAGCAAGAAAAAAAATCATCTCTGGATCCGTTTCAAATGTACAAATAAATGAACCTATCAAGATGTCTCTAAATATTGGATATCTTTTAACAAAAATGATCCTGTTATAGATGTAATAGCATTTGAATAAGTGGATAGTACTATGATAAATACATGCAGGAAGACTGTCAACATGTTTTTGTTTAAATGAGTCTGAATAGATTCTACAATTACATACTTACACTGATGCACTGAGTTGTTTTTAAGTAAATCTTTTCTATAAGGACTCATCTGCGAAAAAACTAGCTACTACTGAAAACTGTGTGCCTATAAAAGGCATCAATACAACAGTCTGCTGTTTCACAACCATTTTCTAGGTGTGGAGCTGCAAGTACTTTTCATCTTTGAGTGTCAAGAAAGGCAATTTCAAATAAAATGTAATATTATTAGAATTATCGTTGACTGTAAAAGTACTCAATTCATCCCTCAGAGATGCTCAAGGGATTATTGAGATTTCCCACATACCTAAATGCAGCAGAAATATTGCCCCAGGCTGTTTTATGGCTCTGTCACTAGAACTTGTCTCTGATCACCAGACCATTCTTTGCCCACAGCCAGACCTTTGGTCTGTCACTTGACATTGACTAGTTAGGTTTTACAGAATTTGATCATTTAATAATCACACATCTTCAACAAATTTAACATCGCGTTTACCAAGTTTCTCCTGAATAAAGCTCATGTTTTGCCTGATCCCTTCATTTTAACCTGCTGCAGATGAGAGATTTCATTCAGACTTTTTCAGGGCTGGTTTAGATGGCTGGTTTGTTTTTTATAGTTTTTTAATGCAGCAGAGGGGCAAAGTGCTTTACAGAACCTGTAAAGCACGTTCTATGATAATGTACATCATAGAGGGTCTGTAAAGATTGTGAGCACTTCCCCATTTAAGACATTCAATGAGGTGCAGTTCTAACTCCAAGTACATCTAGTAATTGTGGGATTAACACTGAAAAAAACTTATTTGAATTAAAGTTGGTTGGAAAGGTAATGGGGGGGGTTCAAATACAGTCATTTAAAATAAACAAAACATTTTCCAATTTTCATCAGAAGTTTAATTCAGTATGTACAACTACTCTCATTTAAGTACTGCATTTCACATTCACAATATTAAGATATTGCTCTGCTTCTGTCCAGATAATTCATTTACAGACTCAGTATTGATGAAAAACTGGCTTTGCCCATTAGACACCTATGAAGATCTATAGTCTGACAATTTAAAACCCAATTAATCCCAGTTACAGCAAACAATCACCCAATTACATGATATAGGGGAG
This sequence comes from Fistularia commersonii, assembly GCF_037954325.1. Taxonomy (NCBI): domain Eukaryota; kingdom Metazoa; phylum Chordata; class Actinopteri; order Syngnathiformes; family Fistulariidae; genus Fistularia; species Fistularia commersonii. Next base: position 6,092,520 of record NC_141312.1, read on the forward strand.
AGCCAAAGAAGAAAGTTAACAAATGAAAAGTTTTTGAAGAAAATAAATCACATGAATAATATTATCTCCATCATGAAAGCAAGATGACTTACTGGCATTCCAATGTTGCAAAAAACAACTTAAGAGTTGGTCAGTTGGACAGCGGAGAAACACAGAAGCGGAAACCTCATAACGATATTCATGTATTTAGGCTGATTAGGGAACTGAACAAATCTTAAACAGTTATCATGTTTTAAACACAGTTCCTCTTTTCTGTTTTTGTGTGCTTTTTGCAGGTTTTACATGCTGTATACTCATCCAACCAACCATCTAATTCTGCAACATGCCAATCTGTTGAGTTGGCTAAAGCCACGTAAACAAATGTTAGTTTTCTCCGCTGAACGTGTGTGGCAATAGTATAGACCACTGTCCGTTAGAATTAGCTTCACTAATGATAAAACATGTTTGATTTGTAAACAGTATTTTTCTGACCAAGAACCACAGTATTTTTGCAAACTGAACAAAATCCAACTGACTGTACTGAACAACTGATCATTCTACTTCAGGTTTCAGCATCACCAAGATGAGTTAAGATCCCAAATTGATGCATCCCAAGATGGGATGCATCAACATGGTAAAATGTACCACTCAGTAACACATTCCATCTCTTAGAAAATTACAATAAATTACTGGTTTAGGCTCTGTTTGAAGTATGTCTAATCTGATGAAATTATGTTTGTGGGTTCCAAATCTCAGTTAACATTAACCACCTATTAACTAACAACCTTTGTGATCCAGATTGAGTTGTTTTTAAAAGCCAGCTCTATGCCCGATTTAATGTGTGTTCCTGCTTTGTGGCAGGAGCAACTGGTGTTGCCAGGCCCCATATTTTTGGAGTGTAGGCAGTGATATGAGTTGAATGGGATGGGGGAAACAGCTGTGCGGGGCTTTGGTATAGTTTTGTGATGAAACATATGTTAAGACTTTGCCAGCCCCTGTGACCAGCACTAGAACTGCCAAGAGTTAAGATTTGAAATTTGCAGTACTCGTTGCATGTCAACATTGAACCCCAGATAGCTTTTTCATCATGATTGAAAATCACAACACCTGCCTCTTATGCTTTAATGATAGAGACTAGGAAGGTTTTGTTAATATTGATAATATTTTGACTGTTGAGCAAATTTTTGAATGAGTAACAGTATCTGATGTAACATATACAAGTCTGGTTATCCTCTTAGACCTCATGTGAAATACAACATTCTCGGCTCACACAGGATGGGGTAAAAATGAAAGAAGCAAAAAAGGAAACAAAAGCTAAAAGGAGATGTTGATGTAATGCAGATTTCCCTGGCAGTGTAGGATTCACTCCACATCATTGTGATAGTTGCTGCAGCTGTTGAGTTCGATGAAGTTTCCCCCGGCATGTTGGCAGTTACTTCAAAGGCGAGTTCTTCAGAGGAATCATTATTCTAGATTCCATGTGCTGAATAAGAGGAACTGAAGCGCAAAACAAAAAGATAGCATTAGAATCAGATGCCCGATGTCACCAAAATGTGTGCCCAAAGTTAGTTTCTTTCTTCAAATTTGGAGAGTTTTTATATCCTGGTCAGGAAGTTTATGGGAATGAGACAAGCAGCATACCTGTGTAATAGACAACCTCATCCCAGCCTTCATGCTGCCAGGCTGCATTCCTGATATTTTCTCTTGACTGAAGGTCTTTGTAAGCTGAAACAGACATGCCCTTTTTAAATCGCTATCATACCAAATGTTTTATTAACTGATTTGTTATTTAAAACACAGTGATAGAGTTTGACCATAACATGTGGGAATAAACTTTTACCATGAGTCTATTGTATGAACTGAAAAAGTCCTCACCCCATAAATGGTGAACGGTGTACAAACTTCCAATCTGTGAGAAAAATCCTCCAACTGCCTCTTGGTTCTTCTGGCGTATGTCTATAGCACGGGCCCTGCAGAACACCCGCAGTTGGGTATCACAAACCAAAGCAGCCTGACGTTGAAAAATTGTAACATTAAACCACAGGCACCAATCAGTTGACTTAAAATTATTGATGGGACTCTCATTAACAACCCCAATTCACCCCTTCGAATCAAACTTCTCTGTGGCAGTTTACAAATTATTTTCAGCCTCCCTTCAGATTAACGTGAATGAATTATGCTTAAAATTTATGAACGACGTGCAACATTTCAGGTCATGCTTAAGAGTCGTGCATAGTGTGCCTAAAAAGTACCGTTGACTCATATTCATCTGCTACAATCTGTAAAACCAATAAAAATAGTTGAGAAAGTTTTTCTGTTGCTTTGTTGTGAAAACAACTGTGAATTGGGGCTCACAGGCTCCTTAAACCATCAAAAATTAAATAATGACTTACCAGTAATTCCCCCATTCGATCATTGTCCCTGGCTGCAAGAAAACCAAGAAGGGGGGGAGACATGTGGAAAATAACAGAAAATTATGTACACAGTGTACCTGCATGCTACGACTATACACATTTAGAAGAGAACTAAATAACATATTTACTCTTAGTTGATATGATCGCAGTTCATAAATGTTGGATCCAGGCCGTGGGACAGGTTCATTCCAGAAACTGAACTCCAGCAGCAGCTGGTTTCTACGAGACAGCAGCATTTTCCCCCTTTCTCTTCTGTAGTCCATGAACGCCTATAATGGTGAGAGGAAGAAGTAGAAGAAAAAGAAAAAGAAGAAAGGTAAAACTCTGTAAAACTGCCTGAACATATACCAGGTAAATGTGGTTGGTGGATGTGTGAAATGTTTGCTGGTGTCGGAACAGAAACATTCAAGAGCTGGTTGTGGGGTAAATATTTTTTTGAAAATCCTGTATCAGGAGTTCATTTTGTAGGGATTAAGTCAAAGACAATCTTAAAGGTAGAGAAAACATTTTTCTTTTCATTCAATAAAATTAGCATTAAATATAAACTGCTGTTGTGCTGCTTAAGATGACATCGGTGAATTTCAGGTGCCAATTAGCCAGTAATAACAAAATGAAACACATATGTAATTTACAGAGTAACAACATTGAGGATGGACTCGAGTCAGTCTGAATGTAAAATACCTAGGCTTGCAAAACATCTTAAAATATTATGTCCAAAACCAAGAAAATCACAGGTGAATTTGATCCAACACATGGGTGCAGGAAGAAGCACCATGCCATGCCAAATGTTTTACTGATCTGAAATGATCCCAGCATCTGTTACCTTATTCTGCCTGAGTTTGTTCATGACCTCGGTGAGGGCTGGGTATCCTCCCCGGTATCGCCACAGGTGAACTAGTACAGGAGAAACACAACATTTCTTTGGCTGACATTGTTTCAGTTTTAACAGGTATGTTTGTAAATTTGCTTTCTGCCCTCCAAAATCCAGAACAGACATGATAAAGTTGAATGAATCGATCCATGTGAAATCATGAACATAAAATTATTTTCTACCACTTGAACAAATGAAGTGGTGTTTTGTGGCACACAGTTACTCACAGCTACACACCTATTAAAACAATTAAAAGACTGTTCCAAGCTGGCAGAAAATACATGTCACTATAAACAATGCAGGGCGGGGCTCTTTTTTAACTTCTACTTCATGCAAATGCCAAACGCAGAGGACTGTATGTTAAGCTGGAAAATGTGATGAGCAAAATAATTTTGTTAGCTTCTCCATTGCTTACGTTAGTAGCATGATTAATTATTTTGTTTATGTTGAATCAATGACTCCAGCACTCAAAACTTAATTCTGTCATTTCCAAGTATAATTCCAAAACTGGGTGACTGGTGTTGTTTTTTATTATATTTTATTATGCAATTTCCCCCTTGGGGATCAATAAATAAAGTATTCTGATAATTCTTTTATTGACATTAATGCTGAGTCAACTGAGATTCAGTCAGGTACAATAGAATGTGCCTTTAATCCCACGATGGGTAGATTAAAAAAAAAAACTAGTAAAATGCCTTTGAAAAGCTTTTGGGATTTTACTTTACAAGTTAGTAAGTGACAAGACAGGGCCGGACTAGCCATGGTCTCACCTGCCTGATCCTGCTCTCCATACCATGTGTTCCAGGTGCCCACTAGCTCACAAGGGTATTCGGGGTCAGTGTGAATGGAAGGCAAGACATCCTCACTGAAAAATACATAAAATAAACATAAAGTCTACAAGAGCACAACGTTTCACCTTGTTTGATTGCAAAAACCATCAATATTGAAAAAACACCCCTTACCAAAGTTCATTGTAAGCATCAAGGCACTCAGGCTTTACATTGTGAACTGCAAAGAAACCCAGAACAATCTTGACTTTATACAACACTACTTTACAGAAGTGTGTACTCTTCATGTTAGAATGTCAGTCCTTTTTTAAATGTGAAATTGTACTATCATGTTACATACACTGAATTTTGTACAGATTGTTGTCCTCCTTCTTGGCCAGAAGGTGAGAGTGAGCATCCTTTCTTGGGTCAACCTTTCTCACAAACAGAGATTTGAACCAGCTGTCTTCACGGAAGGCTGAGAGACTTCTAGGGTGAGGAAAAAAAAAAGTTAGACACAAATAGTAAATTTTGAGTACATTTACGGACTTTATTGCTAGAAACAACAGGAGAGGGAGTCAACAGAAGCCATAGGAATGACAAGATTCCCATATTAAACACATGATACTTTGTAAATGCAGTTTCGAATATCTCACAGTCGTTCACATTTTACATAAACTAATCACATCTCTAAGACGAAAGCCAAGATTAAACAGTCAAATTAAAAGTATCATAACACCGTACTGTATCTATTTTTCTTGTTTGCTCGTAATTAGCAGGCCTTCAAGTAATGTCGACTGAGAATATGATTCAAGTCTTGCACTGAACCTGAATGTTGCTTGCATCTATAAAAGTGCGCAACTGTCATTGAAGGTTACAACAATTTTTTTGCCCAAATCGGCTTGTCTTGCCTTCGTCACACACAACACTGAAACTTTGCTTGAGAGTCCAGCAATACAGAGCTTAGGGTTTAATCTTTAATACTGTAACGGAAGGATTAGTCTGAAAGGTTACCCAAGCAGCCCCTCTACACCGCTCATCCCGTTGGCAAAAGCGTGAATACAAAGTGCCACCAAGTGTCAGTGCTGAGTCTGAGGAGTTGTTTTGAGTGCTTGACAACTGAAGTAACCATGACCTGGTACCTGGTTTAACCAATTACTCCGAAAAATCTGTACCTCAACAAATTTTGGATTAGTGCTGTACAATGCTCTTAGCGCAGCTAAGCTATCAACAAGCCCTGCAGCAGCCAGGAATATTGTTTTCGACTGACCAAAACAGCTGCATTTTGACCTTGAAGTTGAGTTACAGATATTTAATAGCGGGTTTACGTTCACTTTCTGTAAGCATGTGACAGAAACACGTAAAAAAAGACACGGCGAAACACTGGGCTTAAATAACGACTGGACTTGTACACGGTACTTCGTAATTTTGTGTGGAAAAACTCACAAGCAGGGTAGGCAAGGTTACGGCTAGGTGGCTAACATTGAATTACAACCCGACGAAACTGGACGCGGCGGATGCTAGCGTCGACAGGCTTAGCTTAGCCCCCTAGCGTACCGGAGTTTGTCATTGATGCTAAACTACAAAATAGTTAACCGTAGTTTAAGTTGCACTCCGACAAACGCGCCGCCCGCTCACATTCACAGGGTTCTAACCTCGTGGTCGCGCCGAGCTGCCCGTTCACTTGAAGTCCGCTTTTCGTGTGTTTGAGGCCGTTACCCACTCTTTGAAGGACTCTGGTCGCCATGTTTCACTGACTAGCCTGCTACCGCTACCCGTGTAGCTACGGCTACAGCCGCAGACCGCTCAGACGCGGCGTTGAGCCGAGATAGCTTATCTCTGATAGGTACCCGAACGGCGACGGGATCTCGTATGGATCTTGCGGAAACGGCAGTGATTTTTCTTATGAGTGAGGAAGAGATCCTCACTCGTGGACTTTCAATTTACACATTATCCGCCTCTCTTTAAAGTAATATTTTGTATATTCATCGCGAAAAATAACTTTGGTGAATGTAAAAATGCCCCGCCTTTCCTTTGTAATGGGACAGTAATTTTATTTTACGTTTCATTACAGTATAATACACTGCAGTACACGACACTATACCAAACACTGCCACGTCTTTCTTGAATAATTTAAAGAAAGTCAAACGTTTTCATATGTACAAAAGTGTAGGTGCACCTGTCATGGGGTATAATTTAGACAGATATACGTGTCCAAATGAAAACCAGTTCTGGCAATCTTTGCTTCCGGGGTAAAAGGTGTTTGCATGTACATGTTGTGATCTGCAAAATAATATTCCGTTGCATAATGAAAGTTAACAAAAATTAAATTTTACTGTGCAAACTCCACAGAAAAACTGATTCCACATCATGTCCTCATTCGATAAACTGGCTTTTCAGTCGTTAAAGTTTTCCTCTGTATTTCTTTCAATTTAATTTAATTTAGTGCATGAAATTATGAGGTTCTGGGTGATGAAACTGAAAATTATTGCCAGGGACGAAAGCATTTACTTGCACTGGAAGACACTGATAGCACAGTGGCAATAATTGTCCGGTTTTCCTACCAACACTCATTTCTATTCTTCCTCCTTTCATATACAACATCAAAAACCAGGAAGCAAAAAATTTAACATGCTGGTATGTTATTGCTTTGTAACATATTAGGACATGAGGAAAAGAAAAACTTTATATTAGCTGATTGATTAGATTGGTCATGACTTTGGTTTGAATGAATGCAGTTGACCATATTTCAATGAACTTCTGTAAACCTCAATATTACACATGACAATACAGAACTGCTGCAGGTCCTCCTGAAAATGCCACCCCAGCCACACCAAGTGTGAATAACAAAGATTTCAGTACTAAGTATTTTTATAAAGTGGTCTATTTGAATCACGACTATACACACATTCATGGATTAATGAAGGAAATTGATTGCAAAATATTAAGCAACTAGGCTTTTTAAATAAATCAAATCCTTTCAAGTCTTTCCAAAAATTCTAATCCTTCAAACATATCAGGGTAATCTTAAAATAATCAGTTTGTGCATTACATTGTGTATTTCAAGTCAATTTTATTTATCAAAAAAGAGACTTGAATCATAGACTTGTCATAATAATACATACACCATAAAAAAAAATCTGTGGTAGCAGAGTAACATTTAAATGCACACAACACAAAATAATTTTTATGAAGATGAAGTGGGAGCCTGCGTGGAAGGGGAAACGGTTTCGTCGGAGGCTGCCGAGATCTTCAGCTCCTGCAGCTTTTCTGACAACGTCGTCTCAGACTCCAGATGAGGCAGGAGGTCAGTCAGAGGCTCCAAAAATTGAGTTCCTGCCACACTTTTCCCTGTAAGCGGGTCAACCACCCGTCCAACTTTATGGACTATCTCAGCCAGTTCGTGCTTCACATGTTTGGACCTGGGTTCTGGTAGAGCTTTCAGAAGGACAATATCTCCCAAGGTGCATTGTTGCAAGGCATCATGTGCAAAGTAGGTCTTCCTCTTGTTGTAGTACTACAAGGGATAAGCAGTATTTGGTACTAGTTATCTTCAAATACATCAACAGTGAAGTGGTTTTAAACAAGTCATGTATTTGACAATATTTGATTGTTTACAAGTGCTTAATTTAAGACATTTTTGTGTAAATGTCTGAGCAAATTGATTATTTTTTTCACTTGTTCAAAATGAAAACACAAACTGATCAGTTGGAAATCAGCAACTAACATGTTCATTAGTATTAAGTTCAAGTAATAATAATTAAAAAAAATCTAATCAGAACGTTATAATGGATTCATAAGACAATGTGGGTAATAAACTGCCAACCTTGAGCAGGTAAGGGTCCAGGACAAGCCTTGTCACCCGCACTTTGGCGGTTTTGAGCATCTTGGTCCCGACCACTCTGCCGATGACCCACTTGGCGTGGACGGACGCCTTCTTTAGCGACATCCTCAGGAACCCCCTGTCATTTTTAATTGCGATACATACAACAGACTTCCATGTCACAACCTCTCATTCTTTGCCAAGTTATCTTTATGAAGCTTCGTTGAACAGATTTTTATGCAGGAAACGAAATATTTTTGACCATTATCGGCGTGATTTAACTCACCGTTAACGGTTGAAATGATCACTTGTAGGTCAGAAACTCTTGGCGAGACATCTACGCCTTCCTGCAGGCGCGTTTTGATTACGTAACTACGGAAGCTGACGAGGGACAAACAGAGCGGACTCATAATTCAGCTAAATTACTGTTTAGAATGGAAAGTTCCTATAAGTTTCAATACAATTGCCCTTTCACTACAATTGAAAGGAATCAACGTTCAAAACTATCTAATTTGACGACTATAATCTCTACCCAATATTATCTACACCTCAAAACACATGTGTATGTGTTGCAACAATGCAAATCGGTTTCCCAATATAGTCAAAAATCAACTTGATGAGTTGAAAGCTATATGGTTTTCTTGTGATGTAATTATGAATTAAATGAAAATTATTCACAATTAATTATAATTTGTTCTTCACTGGTGTCATCAGATGAAATGCTGAAAAGAAATCTATTCGTTTCCTAAAAATGTACATACTTTATGTGAACAAAGTACGAAAGAATGTCCCTCTTTTTCCTTGTATTACATATTGCCTGAAGACATCTCGACAAATAGATATTAAATGTGCCCGATATAACTGCATTAAAATCTTTAGGGTTTTACAGAGCTTTAAAGTTTCTTTAATCGCTCAATTTGTCAATATTAATCTTACAGCCTCACTATCTTTTTGGCAATTATGAGCTTTTTTAAATTTAAAAACGGATCCAATACTAATACTATAAGAAATGTATTTTCTACTTGGGAACTGGTCACAAATAAGTCATTAAATCTGTTCAGAGCATTCTTACATGGCAATTAGTGTCAAGTGATAAGTAGAATAGAATTACCAGAATGTGAGGTCTGATGAGAACAATACAATTGAAAGTGACCAAATATCAAACATTAGTTTTGTAATTACGTTTTTTAATTGTTAACTATCCACTGTATTCTATCAGTGCTGTGAGTCCTTCATAGGATTTTCTTTCTCCCAATTTATTGGATTGGATAATTTTTTTGCCCCTTTTTGCAGCACTCGCTCATTTGCACAACCAGTTACTCTTATTCTGATTTCATTTTTTAATTTGATGAGTGTTCCATATTCGTCCGTTAAGCACCGACAAACCACAGTAAATTCTGAAAAAATACCTGGCGAATAAAGACTTTGTGATTCTGATTCTGATTTACCTTTGCGCTTTAGAGTGATATTATCTTTTTTCGCCAGTAGATGACAGCAGAGAAACGAATCTTCAAAACATGTAGGAAAAGCCCTTAAAATCTTAAGAACAATTGAGCAATTAAACAATTGAACAATGACCTTAAAGCAATTATAAAAGGGAATATTTGACCTAATTGAGGAAACTGTATGGGCCAAAACTTTCAAAAGGTATAACCAGACTCAACAATTTATGAGCGCTCACACTGTGAAGAAAATATGTGGAAAAAGAAGCAGTGGTGCCAAAGCTGCAGAATGACCTTTCTACTTCTTTGCATTTTTTTCTCAATGAAAGGCTTGCTCATATGCGGAGCCATCAAACACAGCATCTGATTTATCTGATAATATTGGTCCTGGGGGATGCTGTCAGTTCATATAGCAGGTTATCTGAGAGCAAACAGGTTGAAACAGTGTGTTATTGGAAAATGACATCCCCTCAGGCATCCTCCATTTGGATTGATGGATGTATTAGATGGGATAACAACATCTCTTTAAACCATTTGAATGTCCACGAAATAACCGATCATAAAATCGTCTTCTCTTGAATAATATGTTCAAAGTGCTTTACATTGGATTCTATTTAACCTTTCAAACAACACACTCACGCCCACGGTGGCATGCAAGGTGTGAACCAGACCATCAGGAATAACTGCAGGAGGGTTCGGTGTCTTGCCCAAGGAAATTTTGGCATGTAAAAAGGAGAGTCCAGGAATTAAACCACCAACCTTTTGATTGGAAGTGCGCCCGCTCTACCAACGGAGCCACAGACACCCCCAAGAACTGAAAAACAACATTACATTCAATCAGATACGGGTGCAAGGATATGTTTTCACATGGCACAAAATCACCAGTCTGTATAAACAGTGGATGGGAATGTTTCTCACATGCATGTGAAATGCGCCTTTGAGAATTTATAAACATGAACTTTTGCTGTAGATATCTTGTGCTCATTTAAGAAAAATGAGCACAAAACACAGAATGTACAGAATACTGAAAATATACTTGGCCTTTAGACTTCTTGGTAATCGCAACACAAACACACACAGAGACATTGGTAAGTAAACAAAACTCAAACAGCCATATTGGGATGCCATGAAAAATACAGTTTTCATTAATAATATATATTCAGTTTGGTTTTGGGTACAAGGCTAAAAACATCCTTTATATATATATGGAGGGAACAGAGATAGAGAAGATCAATATTCTCAAGAGGGCATGGAAACCACTTGTGCCGTGTATGCTAGAAATTTAGCTTGAAAAGAGCTCTTAAGTTTACACAGCATGAGGGTCAGCTGAGGTAAATCTGAAAATAACAAATAAGAGAAAATCTTATTTCTATTGTTGGATTTGGTATCTATGAAAAAGGCATGAATTGAAAAATGAGAACTGGCTCCAAAAAGCATCGTAGCACCTCCTCAAGGTGTGTTGTGACTACTTCATCATCTGCGCAGCACATAGCACAATCCTTACTATTTATAATGATGGAATTTATTACAAATATACATTACCACAAAGCAAAAAGAAGAACTGAAAAAATATTGGACCTTGCATTGGAAGAGAGCAATGAAGTCATTTCAAAATGATAAAATTCATCTGTGCACTGAGACAGATAGAAGACCCCATCAGAGTCAACACACACACACAAATACACACACACATGCAGCCTAGTCCCAGCGTAAGATGTGATTGTGGCTTGGAACTGGCGGCAGACAGACCAGTCTGGTCTTAATCAGAGTCATGTTGTAATAAAGCTCAGGTCTGCATCTCGGTTGCCCATTTAAGGCAGTGTAGCATTGGTACACCTCCGCCAGAATCACAGCGTTACCGGGCTTTTTAGTACAAGAAGACCGAGACCATTCACATTGTACCAACTGTTTTATAGATTACTCTAAGTCTATCTGATGCCAATACAAGGCATTTTGGTTGGAGTGGGATGCAACACAGGTGCTTGCTGACAGTATTTTCTCGCCCTATATTTATACCGCCGCGAAGGGCAAAGCACATGGCAGGGTAAAAATCACCCCATTAGCTCAACGGCAACCCTTATCAAATCTGTGTCTCAGCCCAAAAGGTCAGATGGCACTTATGTCCATATTACAATATTTACCCAGAGATAATCGCCATCAAGGTATTTATATGAGTCGACAGGAGTTATCAGCTCTGAATCACATGAAAATGCTGCAGCTGTGATATAAGACAGGGCTCTGATAGACTGTGTGATCCCACAAGTATGTTTTTTCTGATAACATACTGACCTGTTAATCAGCACGTCCCCTATTCTCAGATTAAAACGCGAGACTGTCGTACGTGTTATCGTTCCCCAGATATGACAGTTTTTTTGAACAGATTAGTCCAGAATGTTTGCGTTCACTTCAACTGAGACTGTCACTGGATTCGAATCAGCCCGCGGGATTTGTGTGTGGTCGTTCTGACAGCTTAACATCGCGGCATTGTTCCGTCGCCCCTTGCCTATCCCCCACAAAACTCAGAGAAGCTCAAACCATTTGAGTCAGAAAATAAAACCTACAAACACCACAAATTTTCTGAGTGAAACACAACTCTTAGCAGATGCACAGCAGTGGTGTAATGCATGTGTATGATAAATAACTGCACAATGAGAAAGAAATAACAGAAGCTCCCCCGGACCGAACAACATAAATCCTTTTGTCTTCGATCACCAGGGATCAACCACATATTCAAAAAAAAAAAAAAGGAATTATACCTATTTAGCTAGACTTCTTATACTATTATTGAAGTATCAGCATGAAATTATGAGAATTTATATATTAAAATCAGTGGATAGGTTGGTGTAGATTTATTAAGATGTCATTTATCAGTGCTAAAACTTTAAGAAATATTATTTGGGAGGATATTTCCAAGATCAGATAATAAAAGTTTTCGTTTCCTCTTTCCTTCTTTCTTCTTTTCGCTTCGATATGGATTGATTTTGAATTTATTATCGACTGATGCAGATGTCCATCCTTGCCGTCGGCATCGTTCAGCTTCTGGCAAGAAGCAAGGAAGGGCACGGCGTGATGCAGAGGAAAAATCTAGACCATGCTACGTGCAGGGTTGATGTGATAGAGACGTGAGTCATGGACTGGCAGACTAATTTGTTTATTTTCACGGCAGATCGGCTGGAGAGTTAATGAAAGTTTTCCCCTTTTGAGCTGCAGCCAAAATTCAAACTGAGCTAAACAAACTAGACGGAGATGCCGTCCTCCATGTCTGACTTTCTGCACCCGTCTCTCTAATCCATTGTTCCCTTCCTTGCTGTTTAAATGTTGGTTTAACCTCAGTTGCTGGTGATTCGTCTTTGACAACAATCGGTGGCACGTGGCGTGTCAGACGCGTTGTCTGGAGAGAGTTCACAAAGCCACAGAGCTGAAACAGCATATTTGCTTCAGTTTCTACTGAACTATGTTTTTGCTATGAAAATCATTGATTCTGATCATTTATAACTGTTCAAAAGTACGATCATGAAATGTAGTGACGACTAACATCAGCATGCTAACACTTTAAAATGTGAAATTTTATGAAACCTGCTGTATTTTTAGTTAACCATGACAGCATGCAACCACTTGCTGCACAGAATACGCCCAAACTAAACTAGTAATGAAAATTAGTTAGTCGTAAACCAAAAGAATGGGCCCACAAGATGAAATGCCAGGGAGCAACTAAAGATAGGTAGATAGATAGATAGATAGATAGATAGATAGATAGATAGATAGATAGATAGATAGATAGATAGATAGATAGATAGATAGATAGATAGATAGATAGATAGATAGATAGATAGATAGATAGATAGATAGCAAACGATAAAAAAATAAAAGTGCCCGTATAGAATATATCAACAACAAAAGTTTGGTTGGTTGATTGGTTTATCAGTTATGTTACAACTCCATTGCATGAAAGGGGGTCTTACTTTGAAAATTAATGTTTACTCTCAGGTGTGGGCTCCAGTCCATGCTAAGACAGACAAGTTTCACAAAAGTAAAAGGGTCACAAATATTTGTATAAAGTCCGAAACGAGTCCTTATTTTTTCGTTTTTTTTCTCATTTTCATGAGCATGTTGACTACAATTTTGACATTATAAAGTAATTTACATTATTTCACTCAAGATTACTATGATAGTGGTTTTGGCTTGCGGTGCAAATCAAATATTTAATCAAATACTCAAAAAGACTGACTTCGGGCCCTGGGAGCCATAAATTTAGTGGGTTTTTGCACTTTTTGGAACAACAATAAACATTAACATGTGCAAACTGCTTTCCAAAAGAAAAGAGGAAAGTGAATGAAAATGGTCATGGTTTCATATCAGCAGCATCTTTGGGGGGTTTCCCCATTATTCACACTGACCTTGCCAGATTTCCAACAAACTCTCTTATAACTCAAGATGACTGAACCAAAGAGGAATGCCAGCGCACTCTCATTGAGTTTTGCAAATTATCTGATGATCTCTGTAGAGATTTTCAGCCTTCTAGAAAATGAAAAAAGTAGTTCTATCATGAAAGCCTATTGATTTATTTAGCCATGAGATTAATGCCAGATTAAGCATGACCTCCTGACACCAGGAATATGTTGCTGATTTTTTAAAAGATAAATTCACAGTATCCCAACAGCTACCTATCAAACGACTGCAAGTCCACTCCACTGAGCATTACCTGTGGCGCAATGATGTAATATTCGTTTCATAAATAGCCCGTCAATTCTCCTGGGTTCACGTCTTAATTTAATATTGGAATGAGCTCAAACTGAACTGGAGTGTCACCGAGCTCCACCCTTCATCGCTGACACTGAGACAACAAATGACATCCCCTGTTTTCCTTGGTTCCAGCACTGAAATACAAAGCGCAGCTGTGTGTTCTCACTCCTGCCTCCGAAAACATTTGTTCTGAGGGTTCATGGGCTAATTTTTGATTTTTGTTTCGCGTTTTTTGACAGCGAGTAAATATGAGGTGAACGTGACACTTTGGTGTTTATGCTGGCGCGCGCCGGGCTTGGTTTGTGTTTGACTGGCACGAGGCTATTACATCAATTTCAATCTCTGCTCCCAATATTACATTATACCTTCAAAATCGCTGGTTGTGCATACAGCCGTGTTCTCATTCTGTCTGCATCCTTTTCTTGATGCATTCGATTCTGACCGCATCGTCTGAACGTTTCAGCGGGAATCGAGGCTCATGAGACCAGGCAATGTTTTTCCAGTCTTGTGTTCGCAACTTTTGGTGAACTCATGCAAATATCAGCCAGGGATTTCTGTTCTTGGTGTTTGTAACCAGGGGTTAAATCCATATCTGTATCCTTTCTGTCATCTCAGACCAGCCTGGTCATTCCCCTCAGACCTCCTGCCATCAACAAGGCATTTTCGCTCATAAAACCTCCGCTCATGGGACGTTTTCTTTTTCGGACATCAGCGGGTCATCTTTTCTCCATGCCCAAATGTATTCCGCTGCAATCGTGTGATTGGCTGATGAGATATTTGTAACAACGAGAAGTCCGAGACGAGGGGTTGATGAGAGTTAATTTTGTGAATTACATATAGTGATATTTTCATATTAAGGGACCTCTGTTTATTTTTGCTGCCTAATGAACACAGCAGGGGAAGAACTGCACTCCTGATATGATTAAATCCTCTCAAAGAGTCAAAAGTTCAAATGAAGATTCAATGCATTTTCTCAGATTTTCCATCCATGTCATCATTAATCAGAATTACACTGATGTGACAATATATAGTACCGAATTTGAGCACACCACTTTAATCAGCTCTGGCAAATATATGGCATATATATATGTGTGTGTGTGTGTGTGTGTGTGTGTGTGTGTGTGTGTGCATATATATTTATATTTGCCATATATTTGCCGTATATATATGTACATATATATGTGTGTGTGTATATATATACATTTATATATATATATATATTTTAACACACACACACACATATATATATAATTAAATCATATATATATATATATATATATATAACCTCTAGGAGCTGAGTATTTTACATACTGGCTGTATCATAGTAAAAACTTCTCCCTTCATTTTCAGCAGCTTCAGCTGTCACCTCCACACATACGCTCTGTTGTTCTCTCTGGTCTCGGCTCTAGTTGCTACGACAAATGTGTCATTTTGCTTGAAAAGATTGCATGCGGACAAAAGCGCGTTTCTTAAGCAGGATGTTTTCCCTGCTCGTAAATCGTGGCTGACTGGGAGGTGTGACAATGACGAAGAGTTACGGCATGTCACCCTGCATGTAGCGACACCGGAGGCATGGCCCGCGCCACATGTTCGACCGCAAACACACACTAACCATCAAAGTAGGTCATAGGTAACAATATGGTATCACTTTGGTTAATGCACTGTAGATTAAACATCCAAGTTGGGAGGGATACAGAGATATTCCCCGGGCAGTGACATCATCCCTCCCCGATTCCGCTGCCAGCCCCCCCGACCTTGTAGGATGACTGCTGTAAGTGAATACTCCCTCCAAATAGAGTAACTTACAATTGGCGTCTATGCAGGTTTTCATAATGGAGGTCTGTGGTTTTGACTTAGGTGATTTCCATACCTGCAGTGAAAAACATATGAAATAATCCAGCCTGAGCTACATGTTGTACTCCTAAGGAGGGCATAGCTTGTTCCCCTGAATCCCACTGCTCTGGCATGCCTCGACAGCGATACGGTTCATATCTATAATTCATAATCAATCATCTAACAACGTGATCTCTTTTTTTGGAGGCAATGTATGTCTTTGTATAGCGCACACTGTGATGTCATGGCCGAGGAGAAAAGAGAGTAGTTTCCCTTAAATATAAACAGTTGGGGAACAAAATAACGACACACAGCAGACAAGGGGCTTGAGAATAATCACAAAACTGTACTCCCGGAAAAATCGAATGTGATCTACCGGTGAATAGATGGGAACAAGAACTATTTCTGTCATCTCAATTAATTTAAAGCTGTTTATCAAATAATCAAAAGCAGTCAATCATAGAACACATTTAAACAATGTCGTGGTACACAGGGACATAGAATCTAGATCTTGATTTCTAGAACTTGCTACTTAGATTGGACCCAACCAGGTAAAAGTCCAGTCAAGGATTTAAAGTCTAGGATGAGACTCGGTTCAATTGTGGGAAGACTCTTTTTGAGTAGAAGTGACATGAAACACGATACACAGTACAACACTCGGCAGTACTACTCATGAGAAAGAGTACAAGATCATCGTGGGATTACACTGTAGAAACAGCGATAGTGCTACAACACTCTATTTCCCACCGTTTTGTGAAGTCATGGTTTTGGCTTCAAGTCTGTTTGCTGCTTCTCAGATAACGTGACAAAGAGACAACTTCAAGCCTCCTGAGTCTGGTCTGCTCTCCAGGAGAAAACCCTACCGTTCACAGAGCTCAAGTGGTGAAATGATCGATTCCCCCCATCGAATAGAAATTGAATATTACAAAGCAAACATTCAAAAGGGACGGCTGTTCATCATCCGGCTTTAAATCGCAGCATCCGATTGTGGGGAAGGAATCCGAGACGACATAAACAAATCTGCATTTAGCTGCTGTTTGGAACTCTTAGAAAATCCACCCATCCAATACTCACACACACACAAACACACACACACACACTCATACAAACACACACGCACAGAAACGCACATTAGAAAAATATGTCACATTACCTCTATTTTATTGATTTCGGAATGATACTAACAATAAACTCATGAATCCCCCTTGGAAACAGTTGCAAAGAGTTAAACAAAAAAAAAAAAAAAAAAAACTAAAACAATGAAGAATATTTAAACTATTAAAAAAAGATTGGCATATTTCTAATTTTAATCAATTCAAATAAAACTATTTAAATGATAATACAGTGTCTCCTCTGTCACAGTTGCACATTACAAGTGACTATACGGTGCACGTAAGACTGTGTGCTGGGTTTCCAGGCGTCCTGTCACCATGATGATTAATGGTGTGGAAACCCAGACTGCTCAGGTTGTCTATAAAAAGATTACCATCATTTCATTCGTTTTTTTTTTTTTTTTTTCTTGCTGGGTTGTTCATAGTTTCAGCATTTAGGTCACAGCTTCAGATGCCAAAACGGTCTCAGATATATTTATATCACGGCTGCTTGGTTGTGTCTGATTCTATGTATGGTCAGGAAGAGAGTACTTATTGAAGGTCCTGGGCCACAAGCAGAGCTCATAAATTGTGCTGCCAGAAGCACGAGTGGCGGTTCGGTCCAACCGTCTCATGTCTTTCCCTCTGCTTCCTGCTCTCCTCCTCCCCCCGCAAAGCCATTAAACTCTGAGATACCGCTTTGGATGTGATCGGGAAATCAAACACTTCACAGACTTCACCTTGGCAGTTACTTGCAACACATACTTGACACACACATCATAGTCTATGACTCTCGGACCGACAAAGATCACCTAATAGGCGCGTTAAGTCATCTGAACAATCACAAATCTTGACTGATAAGAATGGTTATATTTAAAAAGTAATCATTTCTTTCATGACCTCCTTTACTATTCGCTTCCATAGTAACAGACAACCTCTGTCAAAAAAAATTTAAATAACTGATATTGTCTCTATATCGGTCCCGTTACTAAAGGCATCGGCATCACTGGATGTAGTAACTGTGATGACATTTCCTGGTTCATGACCATACTGGGTTTGTGGTGATTCCATTCAAACTGTTTCTTAAATCAAAAAATAAAATATGCAAGTGTTTTAGTGTCACAGAAGCAGATTTTCCAAATAAGTGAGAGAGACTGACTCACTTCTTATTATCATGACGGGAGATGTAAACTTCGGGTAAGTATAGACTGCAAATCTCCACCAATCAATCCAAAAAAAAATGAAATAAAATAAAATAATGGCTTGAAAATATTATTGAAATGCATGTATTTCATTGACAGTTTCTGTGTGCGCGCAACCTCTGCGTCTGCAGTGCTAATGAAAAATGACTTGAGAGCCAGCGCCACCTACTGCTTATCAAAACAAACCGACTGGGCTCTTGAGGCGCGTACGAGCTTGTAACCCTGTTAATAAAAAGGTTATTGTGGTAATAAATCGAGTGAAAACAAAGCTCCTGTTCTCCTACACTTCTGAAACCACATCTTGCTACCAGTGAAGTCAACCTTTAATGACCAATGTGTCATTTTTTACATTGTCTGTTGACACATTTCACCATGATTTTGACTTTCTGTATTTTAACAGTGAGAACTTACTATATTCAAACAGATTCTGCATTTACAAACTGAAGCACAAAAGACAACATTGAGAATCATATTTGACCATGGTTTCTAAGTATTCTAACCATGAAGGTGTACTAGGAATACAAAATGTTACAGAGAGATTTTGTGTGAAAGATATACACAAAACGGACTCATGATATGAAAATCTGGAAAAACATTCTCAGCTCTTTCATATACACAACGGATTTCAAGACAAATCCAAAACACACACCGCGTTCGCAGTGTTTGCCATGAAGTTGTTATGGGTGTGCCTCTCTCCCTCTGCCGAGGCATTGGTGTGTACATTAGGAGCACTGGTAAAAAGTGACATCATCAAAATATTAAAAAAACAAAACAAAATAAAAGTCAGCGTATGAGTGATGTAAAGTCTACTTGGGGATGTAACATATTTTTACTATTTATTTACTGATCTACTCAAATTGTATTAATTTCACAGTGAATTAAAAAAGAAATCGAATTTAATAAACATCAATATAAGGTCATCAAAGGGGCAGTTTAGGACTACTATTAAGGAAAATCATTTAGCAAGGATGGGATCTTTCACCGGTTGCATTAGTGGATGGTTGCAATAATAATATGAAATAAAATGCATGAAAATAAAATGAATTGAGTATTTATTCCTGGATATTTCTTTTGGTCTGTGACAAGTTTAAAAGAAAGATTCTGAGCGCCCCAGATTTGGACGTGTGTCGCTTTCCATACAATCCCAACATTTTCTAATTCTGGGAAATTACACGAGGACAAGATATTTGAAAATAAATTGTGTGAGTTTCTTTAAATATTCCCCATTGTTTCTGGAAGTGTTTCATGAATTGCCTGCTGATAGCACAACCTATCCCGGTCTCCCTGCGTCAGCTGGATGAAGTCATTCCAGATTAGCTGAATATTTTTAATGATGGGTTTATACGGCTGAGTTCATGTTTTGAAAGTTGATACTGCTTTAGGAATATTATACTGTCTAGTTTATTTCTTCAAGGTTAAAGATAATTTCAGGTTTATTATGTCATATGTCAGAAAGAAAGTATTTCTTCTTAATTTTATACTTAGTTGTTCTGGAACCTGCAGGATCCACGTGTTTCTTCAAAACGGCTGCTCGACGACGAAACGGTGCCTTTTTCACTGGATGACGTGCGGATAACCTGCCACCCTGCGGCATTGTCTTCATCGACCTCCTCCCTCCTCTGTGTTCATACTTTGTAAAACAAAAAAAAAAAGATTATGGTCAGGAATCGTACATTAGACTTTCCAGCATGAGTAACTCTTGGCTATCAGATGTCCGTCTGCCTTCTACAGCCTGTAAAAAACAAAAAAAAAATGCTGTATTTGAGAGCAATTTCCTGTAGCTGGTGCAATTAAGTTCTCCCACTACATGAGCAGCACTAAGGGTCACTTGGAAAGTGACCAACAGCGAGGTTTTCAGGTGGTGCGAAAACAGACTGATTGGCATTTTTAGCGTCTGGACAGATGAACAGAGCCAGAGGAGAAAGAAACAAACCAGTCCAAACTAGCTCACAACACATATATAGAAACACAATTGCACCCTGGCTGCTCTTATTACAGACAAGCAAAGCCAAAGAATCCGACCTGCGTGGTCATTACATCACTAAATACATAACCCCCAGAATTACTTTGCGGAAAACCCCACGAGACAACCGATAGATGCGAATGGGGCGCCCGGAGGTCACGCCGGGTTCTGAGCGTGCACGTCAAGAGGTGTAAAATGCGATGTGATCGAGAAAAGACGACGGATGAGTCTCATGTCAAACTACCCCGCCCCGTTCTGATGATGCCACGAGATGATTTCCGTGTCCAAATTGTCTCCATCTGGTTAGCGCGGTCCTGATGTTGTGGCGACGACAGAGATGGACTCATCGTCGGGGTCCTCGGCCGAGTGATCCCACTTTAAACACGAGGCCGAATGACCTCAGACTGCATGGAGGGGATTCTGTCCCGGAGGAGGAAGTGTTAGATTTCAATCTGTTGGGATTCATTGAGCCTCACCCACATGTGACTTCGGACAGACAAGCGTCCCTGGTTATAGCTCTGGTTAAGCCAAATAAAAATGTCTGTCACTGAAACCAGACAAAGCGCAAGACTCCATTTTGCAGTGACAGTTGTTTTTGTGAGATTTTGTACATAGTTAACCGAGAAGAGGATTTAAGTGTTTCTGACAGCACACAATGCAACTGCATCACCAGTTGCCATTCATTTGAAAGGTTTGACATGTGAGACATACAGTCTTCTAATGAAATGAATTTCTATGAATTATTAAATAGTCTTTCTTCTAAATGGCTCTATTCATTGCTCAGTTTAAAAATTAAAAGATCAGTCAGACGGATCTTTTTGGGAGAAAGAATCCTTCTTTGCAAATCCTGGGATTTCTTCTGGGAACAGAACCCCCGGTCGAATCCAACTTGTCTTGAAATCTATCGAAAAAGAGGCCTAAAATACATTTAGTTTTTATAAATACATGGTTCGCATCATTTTGCATATGTTCCAATTCACAATGATGTGGTATAAACTTGTAACATGTAAGTGGGGGGGATTACATCATGTGTGGCAAATGTCCATATGAATGTGTGTGTATGTGTGTGTGTGTGAGTCTGTAGACCCAGAGGATGTTTGATGCATGAAAAGTTGACTGGAATGAAAGTCTTACATAAAACATCTTACAATGACACACACACACACACACACACACACACACACACACACACACTAACACATACTCACACACACTCCATCATCATGATCATTCTCAATCCTTCACCCATGTAAAGACACTTGGCTGTAGCTCTTGAGTCTATGTGCAGTTCTATGACCATTACAGTGGAATTACCTTGTGATTTATGCTGAGTTCACAGGCCTGCTGTGCAGAAATGTGTGTGTGTGTGTGTGTAGGTGTGTGTGTGTGTGACCGCGACATTCTTTTGCATTTACTTTCTGCAGCCCACTTTAGCCAGCTTAAGTGTTAACAGTTGACACAGGACTCCCACAATGTGCTCTAACTTCTCAGGCCTGTCAGCCCTCTTTGCACGGCCTCCCTGTGCAGCTTGTTCCTGTAGCCTTCATGTCTCTCCCTCACCCCCACCCCCGGCTGCACAGTGATGGATAGCTCACTCTGTGTGTTACAGTTCTGCAGTGTTTACGTAAGGCGCCACTCTAGATTCTGTGTTGTTTCAACCCTCCTGGGAGGAGAAGCCGCTCCGCTCTGTGTCAAGAGTCGTTATGAATCATGGGAAGGGGTTTGCCAGTCACAGGCGACATCCCTCTGCGTAACGCGGCACGGCAACGCTGCAGAACGATGCATCGTCCGATGGGTAGAAGATCGTCGCTTTTGCGACTTTACACGTGCAGTCAGAAACAATCAACTTTGGACGCGTTCAAGTCTAAACCCGTCTTGTACAGGATGATAAAAATAAAAATGGACTTTGTCTTTGCCCAAACAAAGTGGCCATCACATCTGTGATTTTTTTTAGTTTTTGTCTGAATTTTAACAGCATCTAAAGGAGGTTTCCCCCCCGGTGAGCACAACGTGTCTCAACCGTAACGTTCATATGCAAAACATGATGCGCGGCGCTATCAAGGTTTTCTGAAAACAATTACGCGAACGTGATAATGAAGCTCGGAGAGCGTGTTTATCGTTCACCAGAAAAGACTCATTACAGCGCATACCTTCATTGATGCTATGTAACCTTTAAAATATGCAGCTCCAAACAACATAACATCCAGTTTATTTTCCCCTGTTATGAAACAAACTCCAACCGTTCAAGAAAAGAACCTTATAACACTTCCGGGAGAAGATACCATAAAACGATAATTCAAAGTTTTGCAGACGCACAAATGCATCTAATTCGGTCAGCATCATGTCACCACTGAAAACCAAAGTGCCAAAGTGGCCTAATCTTTCCGAGCTCATTTTGGAAAAAAAACGGGGTTATCGCTGACTCGGGGCTGAGCTCTTTCGCGCTCAAATGTTTTGCCTTTACATTTTTCAAATCGCGCTTATCATTGTGCCAGACAGAACTGAGAAAACAGTTTCTGCTTGTCCAGCGAGTGACTCTATCTTGGAGACACTCTCTCTCTCGCCTCTCACAGACAAACTGAGACGCAGGGAATAATGAATGACTTAATGATGCAATTATTAGCTTCTATCTTAAGCAGTTTCCCATGTCAACCTCCTTGTGCCTCTTTGAGTTACACAGTTGAATGCACCATGTCACTCATGAGACAAGCCAGTGTTTCTGAAACACACACACACACACACAATCACACATGCATCCGGATCCAGCTGCAACAAACCAAAAAAAATCAATTCCCACCAGAATATGTCACGCAAGCCATTGCCACTGCAATAAACCTTTTGAGTTACTCAAAAAATCTGATTTCAAAATGAACTTTTTTTTTTTTTTTTTTTTTTTAAGGGGGTCGGGGGGGTCTCGCCATATGTTGGTCTGGCTGGCACACGTCTTCCCCTCCCAACTCCTCTTGCTCCGCTCGCTGCCCAGACCGTTAAAGCTACCAGTTTGGAAGGGGGGCCGCGAGCAACGCTCAGGCAACACATGCCATATATAGACAGCAGACGTTAGGTAAATGCTAGGTAGACGTGAGGTGTTCCAAAAAAACGGTATCCCTTGGGGCAGGACTGGGGAGTGCATAAAATGGATTAAGCACGGTTTATGAATGACAAGTATTTCTCCCCAAAAATTGTATATTTTAAGTTTATAAAGCCAGAGTGAAACTTATAACAAGGTAACAGCAACGCCTGCATTTTCCCTGCCCGCTTTGCACAATTCTGTCTCTGAGGTATATTTTTTACCTCAGAGTAAAAATGTTTACTGTTTAAATGTTTAATGTTTACACCTGCATTTAATATATGCAATACTTGTAAACAAACATATTCACTTTGGAAAAAGTCTCTCACTGTTGGAAATGCCCGAGTTTACAGGTTTTACCTGGAACATTTACTTATCTAGCAGGTTTCAGGTTAGTTTTAAGGCAATTGCGCTTCAATGGCGGTTTCCGTTTGACACTCCTTTCACACCGCAATATTTCACAAGGACATATTAAACTTTGTCCTCAGATAGTGATTTACTTAACTTTGAAAATGACATTATAAAAACATGTGCTCTTGATATTCTTAAGAGCATATTCTTAGAGATATTCTTAGTGTGAAAAATGCGACATGACGTGTATGGAGCACAATTTAACTGGATGTTGTATTACGGCTATGAACAAAGAACATGAAAATTGGTCCAAATCAATAGCTACATTATTGAAATGCTCTCATAGATTTTATCATTCAGGCAAAACTGTAACACTACCATATCGATAAGATAATACAGTTTGCGGCATATTTACTTTTAATAATATTGTATAATTTGCTGATAGTGTTTTTTAAGCACACTTAAATAATTCTGTTCGATTCAGGATTTCTGCACCAGGTATAAGCCAAAATAATTTTTCAACATTTATCCAAGGGATTTATCTGCTGGTGAGTTCATAAGATGTGGATATGATTCCACGTATAATTCCTTGGATTACGTGCAAAACTGAACAGTTCTACAGTTTTAGAAACTTCAAATGCTCATAAAGAAAGCTGTGAAAAACATATGCAACTGTGTAAGTGTGACTATACGCATACATTAAGGTTAATCCAAATCTGAATTCACTCAGGATTACCCTTCTTTGAGTAACACATTGTCGTTTTGTCCCCAAACTTTCATGACGGGATTATCTTGGTCTTAACTTCACACCTGTACTGATGACCCAGAGCAGAACACGTGCACGGCTCTGAGCATATACTTTTCATTCCTCCCTTCGTTCTCCAGTCTTCTAATCTTACCCGGGATTATTTCAGTGCATAGCTATGCAGTTAAACTTCAAAACTGAAAATGGAGCATTTTAGGCTTGAAAAAAAAGGGCAATAAAACTACACTTTCGGACCAATTATGGGTGCTCAGGTAGCACTGCCGTCTTCCCTCTCTGCCACACACACACACACACACACACGGTGAAACACAAATATATTGTACCTTTTTGAAAAAGATGTTTTGGCCTGAGCCGAGGGCCGAAAGGGTTTTTTAATGTGATCACACCTCAGAACAATTTAGCACATTCCAGGCTGGTGGACCTCACAGCGGCCTCTGCTGCCGGCTCTGTCAGTTCTAATTCAGAATCTATCATTTCACACTTATATACATGCATCTTACTGATTTTGACTTATACTCCTGCCCACCTCCCACGTTGATGCAAATTATTGGTTCAGTCTCTCGCTAGTGAGGTGAAAGCACTCCGGGGCTTTCTCCTGCCCTCTGTCTCAAAGTGTTTGGGTGCAATTAGCTCATTTTCTTCTTTTGTTTCCGGGAAAAAAAAAAATGAAATAGAAAAATTGTTTTGGATACCCGGCCAGATTCAGACAGGAGTCCGAACGGGCCGGGGCCAGAGCAGTCAGCCCAAACATGGAGAAAAACCCAGTGATGCCACTGATTGGAAACGTTGTTTGATTGTTTCCTAGTATTTCCCTGTATTTTGGTCCTGGATAAGAAAAAAATATAGACCCTGAAAAAAATCAAACAAAAAAAAAATGTATTCTCTTTCTTCCTTTACTTTCTTTTGTATAATTTTCTGTCTCCTCATTCAGGAAAGCGTCACTAATCGGACCAAACTATCTTACTTTAAGGCCAAAGAGATCCACTCACACACTTTTTGACAGAATAGCTTTAATTCACTTATAATTTACCCTGTATAATCTGACATATTTATATATACTCTATAAACATGTATAGTATAGTATAGTATATATATGTATATGTATATGTATATGTATATGTATATGTATATGTATATGTATATATAGAGAGAGTGATATCAGGTGTCCGGAGTAATAGGCAATTATAATTCACAGCCAATTGTAATAGACTCCCTTGTCACCCATACATGCTTTCTCTCTCCTTCACTCAGCCCCCCTCCAGCTTCCATATTCTCTGTTTTTTGGCAGTAGAAGACCAAATAAAAGCACTGCTTGAGGGGGGGGTTACAACAACGTGAGGTGATGCAGTTGCTTTTCTTTCCCTCTCCCCTTTTTTCGGCGTGTCTGCAAACCCATTACACAGTGTCCTGTCTTGCATCCTGTCCCCCTTTTTTTTTTCCTGCTCTCACCAGTTTTCTACCCTCCTTCTTTCCGAAGGCCTTGGTGAACCCTGATAGGCTTGCCGGGGATAAAGCCTGGAGTTTGAGGGGGAAGAGGGACATTTGAGAGCAAGATGGCGAGGGGGACAGTGGGCACGTACCTTCGAGGAGTCCTTCTCCTGGCTCTTTGGAAACCTTCACTGCAAGGAGGTGGGTCCCTTTTTTTTTTCCCCATGCATCTTGCTGTTCAGCAACGCAGCATCTGTGGACCAGGTGTCACATTTAGCTGAAGAGCCGTGTATTAACTTCAATTTTTTTTTTTCTTTATTTAAGATTTGCTATGGTTGCTGAAGTTTTCATGCAAGTAAGAAATGGCTGCAGTAGATTACCGAGGATCACGATGATGGTGACGATGGTTATAACAGCAGCGACAGTCGACATAAAATTAGATTTTTTTGTATGCAGTTTGATTTCGCTTCTTAGAAATGTACAAGAATTTACCCAAAGAATATCGTCCCTATTTTCAACATTGGTCTTTAAGGCAATGAAGATGTGCAAGTTAGAGGTTAAAATGCTTTCCCCTCTGCAAGGTGTCAAACAAAGGTCAAGGTCGTGGCAGGTGTCCTGGTCTGAATGGTGATGCGACTATGGATGATGTAAGATAGAGCTTTTGCTGCAAAAGACTCCCCTCAGGATGAGGAAGAAGGAACAAAACCCATGTCTTTGGAGGTTTTAATGAAATCAGTGATAGATACAAGTGGTTTAACTTTCCACTCACTTCTGACAAAGATGTCGAATAGAAGTAATGGGGTACAACCCCAAATCTCCAAGACTAGGAAGGTAAGCAGGACATAAATACATTAATAAAAAACAAATTCATAGTGAGATAAAATTGCCTGCTCCGTATGACTTCATCAAGCCCAGGTGTATTTTTCACCGTATCCCCTCATCATGGATGATGTCCGACCCACAGGGTGATAGTAAATTTTTTAACAAGACTGCGCTTAATTAAAGGTTTAACTATAAGCATCTGGTCCCGGACGCATCGCTCCAGATCCTGTCTCGTCTCGTCCGTTTGACGCACCGGTTGGCAGGAGGGAAGAGATTCCCCAAACTACCTGTGTAGTATTATCCTGAGATTTGGATACCTCATCCAGAATGATGTGTGATTTAAATATGTTTAACTCTAAGTTGAACCGCAAGCATTGGAGAACTTTTGGGTTTTGTTTCGTTGAAGTGGACTGGGTGTTGCGCTTTGGTCGGTACTGTATATTTTCTAATTCCCCAAAAAACAATTTTTGCAATCCATCAAATGGTTACACTTAAATCAAATAGATTCAGCAGCAAATCCAGATAAACAACACACATATTGGGCAGGGAATTGGTGGTTGACACAAAAAATCCAGCAGCGCTGAGATGTGACATCCGTCTAGAATACCTGATTGATCTTTTATTTTCTTTAATTACCAAATCAAATATACACAATGAATATCACCTTGTTCAAATTCACAACTGAATCCAATGGATATAATGTTGTATGCATGATTTATCATGATTACTATGTTTTAATGAGTGAGTCATTTTCTTGAATACCCTGTACATATATAAAAACCATAGTTCTGTGTTAGTTAAGTTGTATCAATGATATGATATATCATATCATATCACATGGGGAGTCGGCATCCCTCCACTGTGAAGGTTGGCGGCTGGATTCCCCGGCTCCTCCTGTCTGCGTGCCGAAGTGTCCTTTGGCAAAGTAAAGCGTCTTTGAGTACCATGAAAAGCGCTATACAAATCCGATGTATTATTATTATTATTATTATTATTATTAAGACACCAAACAGCGAGTTGTTCCTGAAGCCCCAATCGGTTAGTGAATAGGTGAATGCTGTCTAGCGTAAACTGCTTCATAAGCGCTATATAAGTGCAAACCTTTACCATATCATGTCATGTTATTTCTTTTACGTATTCGGATTTTGCTCTGTCGTGTGTTCAATGTACAAATGAATGACTGATTCGCGACCGGTCTGTTTGATGACAGTGAGCCCAATGATCAAATGGAATAAATGAAATCTTCATTTGATCGCCTCTATACTGAGATTATAACGGAGTTAGTAACTTTGTGATGCCAACTTTGAAAACCTGGCCCATAAACCCTGGGCCATCTTGCCAAAAAGGTGAAAACCCTCCTCTGAATTTCCCGTCCATGTGAGACGTTGATGGTCATTTTTGCTGTATGGTTCCACCTGTCCTGATAATGTTAGAAAAATCAATTATTTCCTCCCCAGAAGTTCAGCAGATGGAGTTTTTAACAGAACAGTTCAATTACTTACTTTGCTCATGCACTCTATATGGCATCACCATGAGATCATTAACTCACATTCTTTAGGAATCCCGAAAGACTTTTTTTTTCACATCAGAACTGTGAGATTTAAAAGAGCATTTCCTTTTATAGTTGCTCACTCCCTCTGTTTCTATTTATGGCTTATTTCTGAAACAGAACATAGGTGCGGAAAAGTGTGTGAAATATGACCAGCGAAGCGTGCTTTATGGGCGAAGGGGTGTTTCTGCGATCGGCCACTTAAGATGGAACAAGACCGATAACTCTTAAACACCAGTATCAATGTATGCTACACATAAGGAACTCCTTTTCTTTCTGCCTGCGCCGCATCTGATCACTGTTTGTGTCACGTCAGTCTTATTATTTGTTCAAGTCAAATCGGTATTACTGACGACAGGGAATAAAAAGTTTATGCCTCATTGGATGCCAATGACTCACAAATTCCGCAGGCTGTGTAGACGATTTAAAATCCAGAATGATGATTTTGCCTTCCATTTTCAAAACTGAGGACTGTTTTTAGATAAATGATAATGTTAACATGACAACTCTAGCTGACCAACAGGGCATCGTTGATAGGTCTTTGGTTCTTAATTGATATATTGGTCAAATTGACATCCAAACCCGATGATGTCAGAAGTTATGCGATCGCCAAAATTTCAATAGCACCAAAGATCTTGATGCCATGTAATTTCACCAAGCAGATATCTCCATGTGAATGTAGAGTCAGAGTCATCTGAATTACTTTCTTCCAACCTGCTTTGTTTACCAGGTGTGTACGTACCAGCTGGTGCAGGGGGAGCTGGAGCCGGAGCTGGCGTAGGGGCTGCTGCGGGTCCTGGTGCCGGATTCGGACCAGGCGGAACCGGACCGGGATTCGGCCCTGGAGGAGTAGGACCGGCAGCCGGTGGTGGCGCAGCAGGCTTTGGACCACAAGCAGGAGGAGGTAAAGTTCTGCAGCCACTGTTAACGCTACAGTATATGACCTTACATAGTAGCCCTGGGGTGGGCAATTATTTTGGTATATTAACAATTTTTGGCATTTTTCTTTCCAACATTAAAATCATTTATGATCATATAAATGTACTGACATCATTTTGTATGTAATCATCCATATAAAATTAACCAAAAGGAAAGAACAAGGAGTGTCTAAATTCAATATTGATTGAAGACACTTATTAAAGTATTCAAAGAAAATAGTTTGGCGGGCCAGATAAAAAAGCAAAACGGGCCAGATGTGGCCCGCGTGCCGTAAAATACAGCACAATATACATATTTAGTCATCTGCTTCATCATCTCCTTGACTTTATTTTTCTATTTGGTTTTAAAATGAAAACAACATCAAAGTTGCAAATCAGGCTGGATGTCTTTGTTATATGTCTCATAAATAATCTTGTTCATTTAAAGCAATAAAGAAACCTGATCAAAATAACGGTTGCTGCTTTCAGTGCTGACATCTGGCCTATTATGGGCATGATATCCATTTTTACTTATCATCGTTCTGATTGCCAAGGTGGTTACGGTGGTCAAGGTCCAGGAGGTGTTGGTCCAGGGGGAGTTGGTCCTGGAGGAGTTGGTCCAGGAGGTGTTGGTCCTGGTGGAGTTGGTCCAGGAGGAGTTGGTCCAGGAGGTGTTGGTCCAGGAGGAGTTGGTCCAGGAGGTGTTGGACCCGGAGGAGTCGGTCTAGGTGGAGTTGGTCCAGGAAGCTTTGGCCCAGGACAAGCTGGATCAGGTGGAGTTGGACCAGCAGGTGTAGGACCCGGTGGGGTCGGCCCAGGAGGAATTGGACCCGGTGGAGTCGGCTCTGGAGGAGTCGGACCGGGAGGCATCGTTCCAGGAGCCTATGGTCCTGGAGGTGGAGGACAAGGGCGTTATGGCGCCGGTAAGAAAAATGTGAGCATTTTATTTTCTGATTTTTTTCATCAAGTCACACACTCACAGTGCATCTTTGTCTTTCCTCCAGGTGGAAAGCCTCCTAAGACAGGTAAGACTTTGCAGTCCATCTACTGCCCTATAGATGGGGTTGAATTTTTGGTGAATTATTGCTGAAGCCCATTTTGAAAGTGTTTTGATGAAAAGAGAAAAACACGAAAAGGCTTCCTGCATAATAACAACGTGCAGTCATCAAAAATGAAAATAAATTTGATTTGTCTTCGACACCCGTTGGTGTCTAGGAGGTGGTTTTGGAGGTCGAGCTGGTATTACTGGAGGTTTTGGACCAGGACAGGGAGGACTGGGGCCAGGGGGAGTTGGCTCGGCTGGTTTTGGACCTGGTGGCGCTGGTCCCGGAGGCTACGGCACCGGGCCTGGAGGATATACGCCGGCAGGTTTCGGACCAGGAAGCACTGGACCAGGAGGACAAGGGGCAGGTGTGGTATATCTAACATCTTTCGGCTCTTACCTTCACAATATGAGGAAGTGCCCTCACGGATCATTTGCCCGCCAAGGCTCCGTAAATATTGTTCCTGTGTTTAGTTTAATGCAGCAAGCTAAGGTTTGCATACATTTACCATTATTTCATTTCCTAATTAACTCAAGGTTATGAGCCATTGTTGAGTTGCCACCCACCCTAATGCACACACATGTACAGCGATAAAGACTAATGCATGAGGAATGGCGGGTCCCTGATAAAGAGCGGAAGTTATCACGTCAGTCACAAAGACTGATTGGCTTTGGAATTTCAGGCCTCTCTGTTTTTCATCCCTCTAACATGCGAGTTGCCTATACAGGGCACGGAATGTTGGTGATAATATCCTAACAATTCTTTGAGGTTAAGCCTCGGCTTTATGTAACCTTTTGAGTTTAAATAGGTCAATGTAAGCACAGGAAATCGACGTGTCACACTTTCCAGTTCGCCGTAAGACGGACCCGACACTTAAATCTCATACAATAGCGCCTACAGAGACTGTTTGTATAGCTGCGCTCCACCCTGAAAAATAAGACACAAACATCATTATTCACCTGTGAAGCAATCGGGGGGGGGGGATGAATATCAAAACATTGGCCTGTAATTACAAGCAAAAATATTTTAAACCCAAGAGCAATCATATGAACAAAGTGACATGCTTGCTATCGGACGCGTCGAGGGAAAATTAGTGGATAATTTGATTGTGTAAATCAATATGAAACGTCAGTTAGAGTGAGTGAGGTGAAATTTTAACTTGATTTGGCAACAGCTTTATAAGAAATTCCCTGACAGATGCTCCAGTTACATCCCTGCATCCTTGTGATTCTTCCACGGCCATACCTTGCATGAGATTTACAAGCTTTTCCATCCTCCCAAGAGCAAGTTAATCCTCATGAGGTTTCTCTTGGGCAGCCATCAGATATGTCTAAAATTACAAAAAGGGTGGAGTTGCCTAGGAACACAAGGAATTCATTAATGTATGATGATGTAGCGTATTGAAGTAACCAGATTTGAAGGAATAATATGGACGACCAAAGTGCTGTTATCCTCTTATCTGCTCATTAGGATACGGCGGCCTTGGAGCGCAGGGTTTGGGTGGAGGCGTACTTGGAACAGGAGGCCTCGGGACTGGCAGCGCTCAGGGAGTTGGACCAGGCTTCGTACCCGGAGGTCTGCAGTTTACATATATCCCTGCTATTTTAGACCCGTGGTTCCCAATACTCGTATGCGGTTCTGTTGCTTTTTCAAGGAATTCATGCATGAATTAAACATTATGGTGCAACTATTGGATCAACTAACCTGCATTTCCTTTGAATTACCTTTCTATGACTTTCATATCGATGTATCTGCTGGTTTTCTCGAATGACCAGATTCAACACACCATACTCCGTGCACAGCTTGAGTTTGGCTAAAAGCTCTGGAAAAGAGAAACTCAAACGCCCACAAAAACGGAACTGCATTATATCACAATGATATGGATGAAAATGATTTAAATATGTTTAAATATTTCATCGCTTCATGGCCACACATAAGCCCATTAGTAATAGTTTTTATTGACCTAGGTGGCTATGGAACAGGTGGTGCTGGTCAGTATCAGAGACCGGGTGGAGCTGGTCCCAAACCTCCTAAAAGAAGTAAGTAATGTTCAGAAATTCACATGACATTGTTTTAATACTCATAATGTGACTGACCTTGGTACTCTGATTTTCTCTGATTTTAGGTGGAGCTGGAACATCACAAATAGGATTTGGGCCAGGTGGAACTGGAGCTGGACTTGGCGGAGTGGGATTTGGGCCTGGAGGAGCTGGGTTCGGGGCTGGTGGTGCAGGGGTTGGACCTGGTGGAGCAGGAGTTGGGCCTGGGGGAGCAGGAATTGGGCCTGGGGGAGCAGGAATTGGATCTTGGGGAGCAGGAACTGGGCCTGGTGGTGTGGGTGTTGGGCTAGGGGGTGCAGGAATTGGGCCTGGGGGAGTAGGCATTTGGCCCGGAGGTGCAGGGATTGGGCCTGGTGGGGCAGGAATTGGGCCTGGAGGTGTGGGACTTGGGCCCGGTGGGACAGGAATTGGACCCGGGGGTGCAGGAATTGGGCCAGGGGGTGCAGGTGTTGGTCCTGGGGGTGCAGGTATTGGGCCTGGTGGGGCAGGAATTGGACCTGGGGGTGCAGGAATTGGGCCTGGAGGTGCGGGACTTGGACCTGGTGGGGCAGGAATAGGGCCTGGTGGAGCAGGAACCGGGC
The DNA here is from genome assembly GCF_037954325.1 of Fistularia commersonii. Classification (NCBI taxonomy): domain Eukaryota; kingdom Metazoa; phylum Chordata; class Actinopteri; order Syngnathiformes; family Fistulariidae; genus Fistularia; species Fistularia commersonii. The sequence continues at coordinate 6,125,235 of NC_141312.1, forward strand.
CTGGTGGGGCAAGAATTGGGCCTGGAGGTGCGGGACTTGGACCTGGTGGGGCAGGAATCGGGCCTGGGGGTGCAGGAGTTGGGCCTGGGGGTGCAGGAATCTGGCCTGGTGGGGCAGGAATTGGGCCTGGTGGTGCAGGAATTGGACCTGGGGGCGCAGGACTTGGTCCTGGGGGAGTGGGAATTGGGCCTGGTGGAGTGGGTTTTGGGCCTGGGGGCGCAGGAATTGGGCCTGGGGGTGCAGGAATTGGGCCTGGGGGTGCAGGAATTGGACCTGGGGGCGCAGGAGTTGGTCCTGGGGGAGTAGGAATTGGACCTGGTGGAGTGGGTTATGGGCCGGGTGGGGCAGGAATTGGGCCTGGTGGAGCAGGTATCGGGCCAGGAACCACTGGGCACGGACCAGGAGTGAAGACCAACGGTAAAGCATCCAAGCAAGTCCCAGGTAAATGAAAGAAGGATCAAACCTCCTTCCTTCATGATGATTATTTACAAATGAGGAGTTTGTGGGTCGGCGTTTGAGTCTCACTGTGTGCTGTCACACAGGAGTCGGGGTGCCTGGACTCTATCAAGGAGGATTTGTACCCAGCCAAGGTGCAGTTTATCATCACAACTAATAATTGACTGCGTAGAGTTCAATGTGAAATAAAAAGACTTTCATTCAGAACTTTGAGCGATCTGATATAAAGATAATGTTATCTGTGCATCATGTTCCATAAATATCTGACAGTAGCTTTTAGCTCAGATCTCCTAAAAAGCAGTCTGTCCAACCGATTAAAAGACCGCCAGGATAAACATATCAATTTCAAGGTTGCAGTGACTACAAGCATGAAGTCAACAATTCCAACTCATGTTTCTGGATGTTTTTGAGGGACTGAAAACGTTCACAGGAGGAGCTCCAACAGTTTCTGTGCTGAAGACTTACATTTCTTTTTTTTTCGCACCTGCCGTGCCAAGGGTTTGGAGGCCGTGGAGTTCTCCCGGGAGTAGCCACGGGTTCTGGTGTCGGGCCTCAGACCGGTGTGTTACTCCTCCTCATGTTAATGACGTGGAACATCATTCCTTGGCTTATAGCACACACACCTGAAAATAACAACTGTTGGCTTCGTTTCTCGCAGGGGTTCTCGGCCAGGGTGGATCTGGGCAGGGAACAGGCAGTAGGTGTCAATATGTGCTGATCTCACTGGAATACAAACAAATTTGTTGAACAAATTATCTGCCTATTCGGAGAAGGATGTAAAAATTCACCTCCCTGTCTGCTTTCAGTTTTCAATAACCCCGAAAATTACCATTAATTCAGCGTATTTCTCGCTTTAGATGGCCGTGGACAGCAACTGCCTGGGATATTTCGTGGTTATCCTCTCATAACACCAAAGTCAGGTATAAGGATTATCCTCAAAGTTATTTTATGTATTTGCATGTTGAGCCACATTCTTATTATTTTGATCCCCCAAAAAATGCAATGAAATTTAGATTTATAATTTAAACTTTCAATGGACAGGAAATGGCAAATCAAAGAACCCAGCCAAGGCTGCTGCTAAATATGGTAAACACTGCCTCATTTAAAATATCTTGGAAAAAGAACTAGATGTTTGGCTCATCTTCTTTGTTAATTATAAATGGTTTTCCTTTTTAATCAACAAGGTGGAGCTGGATTTGGAGGTGGAGCTGGAACAGGAGGTGGACCCGGAGCTGTACCTGGATTTGGGGGTGGAATTGGATCCAGCAGTGGGCTCGGGGGATTCGGTAAGTCTGGAGTAAAATTATTTAAGGAATTTTTTACTGCTTTTACCCAAAATGCACCACATCAGGATTCACATCAATAAATGTTTTTCAACTAAGATGAACCCCCAGATGTTCACATTAATGACTCCCATAGGTTGGGGTCCTGGAGCAGCTAAGGGATTTTCACTTGGCTCCTCTTAAACACAATCAAAATATCTCATGTTTGCTCAGGTCAGCCAGGCGGGGCTGGCACAGGTGCAGCTGCGGGCACCGGAACTGGATTACCTGGCTCTGGACTTGGATTTGGTCCTGGTGGTGCTGGCACAGGCGCAACTGGTCCTGGATTTGGTCCTGGAGGTGCCGGCACAGGTGCAACCGGTCCTGGATTTGGTCCTGGGGGTGCCGGTACAGGTGCAACCGGTCCTGGATTTGGTTCTGGAGGTGCCGGCACAGGTGCAACCAGTCCTGGATTTGGTCCTGGGGGTGCTGGTACAGGCAGCGGGGGTCCCGGATTTGGCACTGGTCCTGGAGGAGCAGGTTATGGACCTGGTAGAACAGGATACGGGCCAGGTGGAGCCATAACTGGGTTAGGGGGATCAGGAACAGGAACAGGAGGTATACTACAATTGTGATTAATAATTATTTCAAACTAAAATGGCCTTTATTGGGATACTGATTGATATAATTTGTGTTTTTGTACTTCAGGGTACGATCCCAGTGCCAAAGCTCGTAAATACGGTAAGAAAATTACGTGCATAAAGTGTCTGCAACGCCAATATGGCAATAGCATCATATCATTGTGTTTTTATGAAAATAAAGAAATAATATGTACATTTTCTCAAAGGTATGTTAAGTGGAGCACTTGGAGGTCAAGGAGCAGGTGCTGGTGGAGTTGGACCTGGTGGTGCAGGAGCAGGCTTTGGACCCGGAGGAGGAGTTGGGCCTGGTGGAGCTGGAACAGGCTTTGGACCAGGAAGAGGAGTCGGGCCTGGCGGTGCAGGAACAGGCTTTGGACCAGGAAGAGGAGTCGGGCCTGGCGGTGCAGGAACAGGCTTTGGACCTGGGGCAGGAGTCGGGCCTGGCGGTGCAGGAACAGGCTTTGGACCAGGAAGAGGAGTCGGGCCTGGTGGTGCTGGAACAGGCTTTGGACCAGGAGGAGTTGGGCCCGGTGGAGCTGGCACAGGCTTTGGACCAGGAGCCGGAGTTGGGCCTGGTGGTGCAGGACCGGGCTTTGGACCTGGTGCAGGACTTGGGCCTGGTGGTGCAGGAACAGGCTATGGACCTGGTGCAGGAGTTGGGCCTGGTGGTGCAGGAACAGGCTTTGGACCTGGTGCAGGAGTCGGGCCCGGTGGTGCAGGAGCAGGCTTTGGACCAGGAGCAGGAGTTGGGCCCGGTGGAGCTGGAACAGGCTACGGGCCTGGAGGCAGAGTTGGCTCTGGCGGTGCAGGAACAGGCTTTGGACCAGGAGGACTTGGGCCCGGTGGTGCAGGAACAGGCTTTGGACCTGGTGCAGGAGTTGGGCCTGGTGGTGCAGGAGCAGGCTTTGGACCTGGTGCAGGACTTGGGCCTGGTGGTGCAGGAGCAGGCTTTGGACCTGGTGCAGGACTTGGGCCTGGTGGTGCAGGAGCAGGCTTTGGACCTGGTGCAGGACTTGGGCCTGGCGGTGCCGGTTGGGGACCTGGAGGTAAGAGGAGGTTGTCGGAAACTACATTCAGATAATTGAAACCGAAGGTGTTTGATGACACGAGTGAAACTTTCTCTCACTGATCCCCACAGGTTACGCCGGCGCTAAAGCCCGCAAATATGGTAAGAAATAAAGGCTTAAGCCATTTTATCTGGGTTTTATGTCATATTTGGTCAAAACTATCAACACAAATTAACAATGGAATGTGATATCCAGATTTATTTATATGGGCTACAGACATAGGCATGATACAGGTATTAACATTATCTATACTAATATACCAGATTCTAACATGTTAAAGCTTGTGTGATGAAGGTCAAATGATATTCAACTGTTTTAAGGTTTGCTCGGAGGCACGGGAGGCCCTACTTCTGGACTTGGTGTAGGACCTGGAGCCGGTCTAGGGACAGGTAGAACCCCTGGTTCTGGTTTTGGAACGGGACCCGGGTCTGCTGGCTTTGGACCGGGCCGCGTTGGAGGTTTGTAAAGTGACATGTGGAAAATATACATCACATAAATATGCATGAGCATAAATATTCATTTGAACTATCCAATTATTAGCTTATTTTATTTTACTTGGCTTCCACCCCATAACTTCATGAATAAATATGGTCAGTAGTTTTACAGCGCTATTGCAGTAATGACTGAATAAAATAGTTGAGTACACATTCATCAGCGGTATTACATCTTTTTGGGTGTACACCACCAGGTCTGTGTGGTGTCCAATACTTTTTCCAAAACATAAAAATACAGTTAATTTAGATTTGATTGAAGACCAAAAAAAGGTTCTTCGATGGTTACATAGAGTGTGTGTGTGTGTGTGTGTGTGTGAGGTTCAAAAGAACTATTTTATTTGCTCCAGGGACCGGAGGAGCACTGGGGACCGGGGGAACGGGATACGGACCGGGAGGATACGGCCCCGGTGTTGTGCCCGGAACAAGTTATGGACCGGGTGGAGGCTACGGCACGGGGCCAGGCACCGGATATGGACCAGGTTCAGTCATAGAGAGACATTTTTTCCAAAATCAAACTTGCATTGGATCCGTCTTACCTGAAATTCCTTTGTCACTTGCAGGTTACGGCACTGGATACAAACCTGCTAAATATGGTGCTTATTTTTCATTTAAATGGATATACTATTCACATTTTCATGAAAAAAAAACCATCAATAAACTGATATAATGCTTGTTTAGGGCAAGGTGGTGCAGGTGGGGTACTGGGAGTCGGAACAGTACAAGGTGGTGAGTACATGATTACTTATTTCATCTAAATTATTATCTAAAAATTGTTTAAGAAATATTACATGAACCCAAAAGGCAATTATTATTTTCATGGCTTAGGCAGTCTGTAGAGACTCTCCTTGTTGTGTGTCAGTTTCTATGTTATTTCTATATACAAAAATATGGATATGATTTACATATTTGCATTTATCCTTTACTTTGTCAACCCCTTTTGGCTCTAAATGGACATTGCAGGCTAGAAACAACTCAATAAATGTTCACAAGACATGAATAAGCTTAGACCTTAAAACACTTTATAGCCTTGACTTTGACACTTTATAGTTTTATTTGTATTTCTTATTTTCACCCCCCCCCCCCCCTTTTTTTTCTACTGTTTATACAATTTCCTACTATTATTTATTATTGTTAAGTTTTACTTGAAACTCTGGCACAACAATTTCCTTCGGGATAAATAAAGTTGTTCTTATTCTTATTCTTATTCTTAAATGCACAAATAAGAATTTAAATATATATTTTGTCTTTTTCTGATGAAATTGTTTTAAAAATTGTAATGATAAGAAAAAAAAACATTTTTTTATACAGAAACCTGTGTTGTGTTATATTGCATATATTCTATTTTATTATTTATAATGATATTGTGATTTATCAGGCCACGGATCAGCAGCTGGATCTAAGGCCGCAAAGTTCGGTAAGGCACTTTTGTTGTCGAGTAGATGAAATGGAAGGAAATGAAAATAATGATATTTTACCAGTTTACAACTGCTGGGTTTAACTTTTCTTGGCCTACAGGTCAGCCTGGTGGAGCCGTGCCTGGGGGAGAAGCAGGTCCGGGCACCGGAGCCGGATCAGGCTCAAGCACGACTCTTTCCCTCAATGGTACCACCGGCGGCACTGTTGCTGGGACCACAGCGGGGCCTAGTGGTAAGCTCTGGTTTGTACAAAACTTTGTGCAAAATCTCAAGAAAATATCTTGAGATCAGTAACAAAGATCTCCCTCAGGACGAGGACGGGATGCTGCAGGAGGTACGGCAGCTCCGGCATCAGAAGGTACTTGTATTATGTTTGTAAAAAGTAAGATGCGCAAGAAAGACGTGTCCGTCGTCCAGTTCTCCCGCTGTGTTGGTAAAATGTTCTCGACGTGTCTCTGCAACATGGAGGTGGGCCCGGCGGTGCACAAGTGGGACAGGACAGAAAAGATGACGGAGGTGAGCGTTCAAAATGAACCATAGAAAAAGAGGGGACATCTTATTTCCTTACTTTAACTGCGAGTTTAAGTCCATTTGATACTGTGCCCTCATTCCAGGTGAGGGCGGTACTGGTGTGATAGAAGGATCGGGCGGTTCCGCGGGAGAAGGTCTGTCCAAACCCCCTTGATCCTTGAGAAACTCACCCTCTTATATTCACATTATATACACATTGAGTAAATGGATGAAAAACAGTCATTAAGCCATTCAATCTCAGGCACTACAGATTTCCAACCGATGTGAAACATGCTCACTCACGGTCCAATCCGACATTCAAGGCCACATTTTAGATTTAATTTACTTAAAACTCAAGCGTTTCAGCTGAACTTGTGCATTTGCATTTAAAGGGGTGAACACATGTATACATGAATATGTCACCATTCCAGGAGGCGTGGGCGTGTCGGGCAGGCCAGCCGGTGCCGGGGGGGATGGAGATGGCCTCGGCGGGACAGGGATTCCCATCATCGGAGCGAAACCAGGTACAGGGCTGCCGATTCAGAATAAATGTGAACATTTAGTCGACCGTGCATCTCAGTAACAGACAAACGAAAAGGACGCCTCAATATTAAATCTTCGAGCTGCTGTCTTAGTCGTCCAATATTGATCTCTTTTTTTTTTTTTTTTTAATTATTATGAAAACAGGACTCAATGGTACAGCAGGTCCAGGTCAGTGAGATTCTACACTTTTGTCCCTTTCTGTCAAAACACAAAAGGTTCTACCTGAGTTTAAGTTACTCGTAAAAGTATGATGCATGTTGGGCTTTGGCGCCATTTTGTGGCGGCTTGTAGTCATAATCTGAATTTAAAAGTGCAGGTGAAGAATAAAAATGATTTCATAAAACAGAATTGCCTGTATTTCACCTTCACTGTATTTCTGAGCTACAAATGTTATACAGACATGACTGCAGAGGAATTTTGCTATAAATATTAAAACTTTTGCAATGTTTCTATTATTCTACAGGTTCTGGAGGAGCCACCTCTGGTACGTTCACATTTACTTTACAAGCCCTGACACATTTTAACAGCATGAGTGATCTTAAAAGTATTCAGCTAAATAGCACAGGATGGCACTTCACACTATCAAATCTGCTTTTCATTTTTAAGCATACCACTTTTTTTTTTTTTTTTTTTTTTCATTTTTTTCACGCTTCCACAGCTGTCACTGCTGCACCCACACCTGAGGGTGAGTGCTGTCCGTGCACCTGCTGTGTGTCAGTATTGCATGGCAGTTTGATTATGCCCGACCACTGAAGCTGGGCGATATTTAGAAATTAGACATTTGGAAATTGACATTAAATGAATTTTAAGGGTTTAAAATTAGGTGCCGAAGATGACTGTATGCATGTCTGTTGTTACAGTTGGTGGAGGCGCAGTGCAACCGAGTGGTGAGTAGACCAACATAGAGAGCGATCGGTTATTTTTTTGCTGAATTGCTCTTTTCAATTTAATTTATTTTATTCTATTTTATTCCCTCCAGCTGGTACCGGTGTCAGTGAGTAGACCTGTGTTACTTTTCATTTCCTCCAGATTTCCCGGTAGCACGAAACGTGATATACTATATTTCAAACTACATTTAAAGGGGGAAAAACGTAAATAACGGCTTTATGTTGGTGTTATATAAAATCTTAAAGATAGTAGAAATTGAAATTATTTTACACCAATTTATGTTAGGGAATCAGTTAGATAATGTATAAACATTTCACAAGCTTCGTGGCCCCACAAACCCAACATATTGAATATTTATATCACTGTTTTTTAGCTGTTTAGCTGTTTTTTTACCCGAAAGAACATAAATAAATAAATAACAGTAGTTTATTTATCAATAATGCATGGTATATATTTACTGTTGGATTTATAGCTGAAGTGAAAGATGATATGACAAAAAAATTCTAATATTGAGTTTGTGTAACACCTTGAATATGCAAAGAATGAATGATTATCGACACACTTTCTGCCCTGTTGGATTTTCATTTTCACTTCTCTCTCTCACATTTAGGTGGCGCAGGAGTTCCATCTGCAGGTGATGTTGTTAAGAAGACTATACTTACTTAAACGGGCCTAACTCATTCACAAGCTTTACTAAAAGGTTTGGTTAAATTATGTTTGCAGGTGGGGTTGTAGATCTCTCCAGCGGGTCATTACCCGGGGCTAAACCTCTCAAACCCCCAGGTAAACAAAGTATAATATGACTGTAATTATTTACAATTTAAGCTAAAAAGACTTTTTTCATTGTTGTCAAAATATAGCTGCTGATTCCTTTCTTGAATGATGTCTAGAGCTAAGATAAATTTGTGTTCTGTTCTGTCTGGAGGAGTCCCCAGAGGTGATACCCCAGGTGAAGGAGACGGAGAAGGGGGTCCTGATGGGGAGAGAGACAGAACAGGCGGGGCGGGTGGAAAGCCGGATGGAGCTGGAGGGGCTTCTTTAGGTGCAGGAGGAGTTTCTGGTGGGGTAACGGGAGTGGGAGGAGGTGACGGATCTGCAACTGGCACTGGAGTTGGAGCAGGAGGTGCGGCTGGTGGAGTAGGAGGAACACAAAAACCTGGGACTGCCGGAGCAGGTGTGGGAGGAGGCCCTGGTGGAGTCGGAGGAGGTCCTGGAGGAGTTGGAGGAGGCCCAGGAGGAGTTGGGGCTGGTCCAGGAGGAGTGGGTGGCAGTGCCGGTGGAGTCGGAGGTGGTCCAGGAGGGGTTGGAGGAGGCCCAGGAGGAGCTGGGGGAGGTCCTGGAGGCGTTGGTGGAGGCCCAGGAGGAGTTGGGGGAGGCCCAGGAGGAGTTGGGGGAGGCCCAGGAGGAGTTGGAGGAGGCCCAAGAGGAGTTGGGGGAGGTCCAGGAGGAGTTGGAGGAGGCCCAGGAGGAGTTGGGGGAGGTCCAGGAGGAGTTGGAGGAGGCCCTGGAGGGGTTGGAGGAGGCCCAGGAGGAGTTGGGGTAGGCCCAGGTGGAGTCCCTAAACCTGGAAAAAGTGAGTATTTGTGTGAGAAATGTTGGGAGTACTCAGCCCATTGTAAATACTAGTGAAAGTACTTCTATACTAATGTGCAGAACAAAGATATTACATTTCTTAACTTTGAATTTGAACTTTGAATTTCAACCATCATCCATCACAGGCTATGGAGCTGGTGGCGCTGGGGTTTTGCCCGTCGGAGGTATGACATCCTACTTTGCCATTAAAATGAAAGCCGACACATAGTTGCGAAAGTATTTCCTCCTCCTCAGGTGTTCGGTACCCAACCGGAGCTGGAGCGGGACAAGGAGGGAAAACCGGCAAAGGTTCTGCTCAGTCTAAAGTAATACATCCATGTAGGACTTATGTTACAATGTCAATATTCTCATCCATCTCTCAGCATATGGGGGTCTTGGAGTTGGAGGCCAAGGTGGGGTCTGGCCTGGTGGTTATGGTTCAGGTCCAGGAGGGTTCGGAGCAGGTCCGGGAGGGTTCGGTGCTGGACCCGGAGGATATGGTGTCGGACCCGGGGGATACGGAACTGGACCTGGAGGCTATGGAGGCATCGGTGGTGGTCCTGGGGGCGCCGGGGCCCTGGGAGTCGGAGGGGCCGGATTAGGTGGTGGTGTTGGACCCGGAGGATATGGAGCTGGTGTCGGGACAGGTGGTGAGTATCCATCTATGAAAACGAATTAAAAATTGAAATTAATAAGAAAATATACATAATATACAATTAAATCTCAACTGATTATTAATGTGTGAATATTAACATAATTCATGCACTGTCCATCCAGGTTCAAGATACGGCTCAGGGAAACCATCCAAAAGTAGGACCAGTACTGCAAGTCATTTTAAATAAAAGTAGTTAAGGATATATTCAGCTGTCTAACATGTAAACTCATTTCTCTTTAGGATATGGAGCAGGAGGGGCTGGTGCTGGTGGAGTTGGAGTCGGAGCTGGTCCCTACGGAACCAGACCGGGCATTGGTGATGCTGGTGCTGGGAGATTTGGAGGTGGTTACGGACCAGGTGGCACTGGACCGGGTGGGATTGGGACCGGCTCTGCTGGAACTGGACCGGGTGGCATTGGAACTGGGCCAGGGGGAGCTGGAACGGGAACCGGTGGCGTTGGAACTGGACCAGGTGGTTTTGGGCCAGGCGGCGCTGGGGCTGGACCAGGTGGTTTCGGGCCAGGTGTAGCCGGAGCTGGACCGGGTGGTTTTGGAACAGGAGGCGCTGGGACTGGGCCAGGTGGTTTTGGGCCAGGTGGAGCTGGAGCTGGACCGGGTGGTTTTGGACCAGGTGGTTTTGGTCCAGGTGGCGTTGGAACTGGACCTGGTGGGGTTGGGACAAGGCCAGGAGGCTTTGGGCCAGGTGGGGCCGGAGCTGGACCGGGCGGTTTTGGACCAGGAGGCGCTGGAACTGGACCAGGTGGTTTTGGACCAGGTGGGTTCGGAACTGGGCCGGGGAGTTTTGGACCAGGTGGTGCCGGCACGGGACCAGGCGGAGCAGGTCAAGGTCTAGGAACAAGAAAACCTCCTAAATCCGGTAAGATCAACAACCACATTTTCAGTACTTACATATGATTGATTCTACTAAGGCGTTTTTTTTTCCCCTCCTGCCAGGCTACGGCTCATCGTCTCTGGGTGGTGCAGGCTACGGCCAGGGTGAGCTTGTGACACATTTAAAGACTCAAGGTCTTCGGTCCTTCGTGTTATATTTAGGTTCCAAACTCCAAACCCTGTTTTGTAGGTGCAGGTGTCGGACCTGCGGGCGTCGGACCTGCGGGCACCGGTCCGGGCAGATTTGGAGCAGGAGGCATCGGACCAGGTGGTGCTGGCACTGGAGGATTTGGACCGGGCGGTGCTGGAGCAGGAACAGCTGGCTTCGGACCAGGTGGTGCCGGCACTGGAGGCATCGGGCCTGGTGGCGCTGGGACTGGAGGCTTTGGACCGGGTGGAGCAGGAACTGGAGGCTTTGGGCCGGGCGGGGCCGGGGCAGGGAGCTTCGGTCCAGGTGGGGTAGGACCAGGAGGCTTCGGACCGGGCGGCTTTGGAACTGGAGGCTTCGGACCAGGTGGAGCTGGTGCGGGAACAGCGGGAATTGGTCCAGGTGGAGCTGGAACTGGAGGCTTTGGTCCAGGTGGAGCTGGTGCAGGAAGAGGAGGCTTTGGCCCGGGTGGAGCAGGAACTGGAGGTTTTGGACCGGGTGGAGCAGGAACTGGAGGTTTTGGACCGGGTGGAGCAGGAACTGGAGGCTTCGGACCAGGTGGAGCAGGAACTGGAGGTTTTAGTCCAGGTGGCCAAGCATTAGGAAAAAGAAAACCCAAATCTGGTGAGCAATGATCACGTTCAACACTAATTTACTCATAACTTTGCTTTTACTGATTGAAATGGATTTAAATTTATATTTTTTTTAGAAAGGTTCTTTCTTTGAGATGCTGTGATGTTTGTTTCTTTCTTAAACGTCCGGTGAGGGTTTAGCAGACACATAGACACCCGGCAGCCACTGAACTTCCTGTCTGCTCATGAATCTGGTGTTTTCACAGGTTACGGAGGAGCTGGGCTCGGATCAGGTGAGTTAAGATACGTGCCGTCTACACATGCAGCATGGCGGTGCATTCATACACACACACACACACACACGCATACACAGACTAGCCACTAACTTGGACACCACTGAACTACATTTTTCGGTTTCCCAGCAGGAGTATTGGGAGGAGGTGCCGGAGCTGGTGGTGCCGGAGCCACTAGAACTGGAATGGGTATATTAGGCTACGGGCCCGGCGGTGCTGGTGCTGGACCAGGTGGCTATGGCCCAGGGGGAGCAGGGACGGGGCCAGGAGGTCTTGCACCAGGGGGGACCGGAGGATACGGACCCGGCGGTCAAGCACTGGGGTCACGAAAAGCCTCAAAATCGGGTTATGGCGCGTCACTCGGTGGAACTGGCTATGGACCAGGTAATAACTTGAAATGCTGCAGATTAGCAAATAAATCAAAGGTTGTGATTGTTGTGCATTCAAATTAACTCCTATTTTTGCAATATTTTAAATAAGAAGATAAACCTTGAAATGCCCCTTATAAGGGAGTCTTGATTACTCTATTACTTGGTAGATAGGAGTATTATTTCCAGCCGTTGTTTCTAGTAATAGACACCAAAACTGATGTGTTTACCAGGCGGTGGGGTCGCAGTGTCCCCGGGTGCAGGGACTGGGGGAGTCCTCGGCGGAGCTCAGGGTGAGTTCCTTGTTTCTATGACAAAATGCAATCAAAAAAAGAAATACATTAAATAATTACTAATGAGGATATGAAGGTAGTTGGTGTGAGAGAGGAGGATACAGAGAATAGGGTTAGATAGAGATAGTTGATTCGCTGTGGCGACCCCTGAAGGGAAAAGCCGAAAGAAGAAGAAATTGAATAAATACTAAACACAGCAGCACCTTTACTGCCATCACAAAATATCAATAACAACAACAACAATAATAATAATGTGATCCAGATGAGTTATTAGTGAAGGTAGTGAGTTACTGGCGGAGCAAAAATTGTGCATCATACCTTGTATTTCTATTAAATACTCCCATCTGCATATTTTCCATGTTTTCCTTTTTTTTCTCCTGTAAGTGGCTGACTTCTTCACCTGTAGACCTCTTATCAACTTCTAATTTGTCCAGGTGGAGCAGGAGGAACAAGAGGCATCGGAGGTCCTGCAGGTGCAGGCCAAGGAACAGGAACCGGACTTGGCAGCTTACCGGGTTGGTTTAAACAGAGTGCTGATGCAGTATCGGAGTGCCTTAATATTTAATTACAAACTAAAAACATCATAAAGAAATACGGTTAAATAATCGAAATAGCTGGACGGACGGTACAAGAAATGTAACCATGTGTATACATTGAAGCACATTGTACATATATCTGTCACAGGTGGGGTCGGCCCGGGGTATGGTGGAGTGGCGGGCGGAGGCAGTCAAGGTAACACACACACACACACACACACACACACACACACACACACACACACACACCGCTCTCTCTTTCACCCCTTGCACATTATTTCTGGGGATATAGCAGGTTAAAGGTTACACCTCCAAATACAGTCGAAGTTTCATCTTCATCCTTTTGCTGTTTTTAAACGGCAGAAAATCTTTTAACAACAATAGTCATACAATCTTTATTTTAAATTTTTTTTCTGTTTTGCCTCCCCAGGTTATGCAGGAGCCGGACAAAAAAGTAAGGACTGCTTCCTCCAGCATGATGCGTTGGATTGAACTCAAACTTGTGCCACCTGGATATATTATGCATCTGGTGGTAAAAGTGAAATGATGACTCGAGTAAAATCGACTCCTCTATTTGAATAAATGATATAAGTATGGTCATTTCAACAGCGCTTTAACGATAATAATAAAAAAAAAAAAAAGAGATAATGGCGAGATCTCAGTGTTTAATGCCTTGTAATAAATGTGATTTCTGGTGCTGGCTTTTTTTTTTTATTTAAAAAAAAAAATCATAATTTTTATTTTCTCGCACCACAGCTAAAGCACAGAAGGCAGCCAAATACGCAGCCATGCAGGCTTTACTCGGAGCCGGAGGCTACAGAGGTAAATATATTGCAGTAAAAAGTTCTTATTTGTTTACAAACATAAACAGCACCGGGATTGGGCCATATGTTCTTCTCTACAGTAAAATAAAATATCCTTAAAAGCTTAAAATGTAATGCTTGTGGCCTAAACCAAACCATTTTATATTTAGAGTGAAAGAGTGCACATATAATTTGCCACTGCATCATTTTGTTTAAAATCATCCATCAGTAGGTTGTCCTGGGTTAAAAGAAGTGACATCATTGGAGATTTGTTTGCCCCCGCGGTGTTTGTCTCCAGGGAAGTGACAAAATGCTAGAACGTACCACTTCGACATTGTTGTTCATCAAGTGTCACAGGTGATGGTGAGAGAGACACAACTAGGGACAGATTTCTAAATTCACAATTTAGAGCAGGGGTGTCCAAACCTTTTGCAAAGAGCGCCGAATTTGGATAAAATGTGTAAGGGCCGACGATTCGGCCTGACATTCTTTGAACCCTTAACATTAAATGCAAATGAACTATTTCATGTTCTTTTCTTAATTGCAAATGGCATACTTTTCATGTCTTAACACAGATCAAAATCACTCTGTCCGTTATATTTGAATACTGCACAACATGGGGAAAAATGAGTCTGTCTGGGAAAAAACAAACCTTTCAGAAAGATTAGAAATATCTAGTTTCATTTGAAACATTACATATTGTTCTCTATTAAATGCTCACTAAGAGCTTGTAAATTCAAAACATGTGAACAGGAAAATCACAGTAACAGTGATATTATTCACAAGTTGTTTTGTATTTCTGTGAAAAAAGAACTCCAATTTCCACTGGCCCTGAGAGCGGTGGCCTTCGCGGTCAACATTTCCTTTTTTTAGTTACAGTCGCTAATTTTGAAAAGGGCTGGAAAGGATCACCAATGCCCTTTGACCCTTGTGACAAGGGTCAGTTTCCCGCAGCGTCTATTGCATCTTCTTGTGAAATATGAAATAGCTTTTTTAAACCGTGGCGGCAGATATTATTGATTTGGAGAGGCTGCGGGCTGGTGTAAATTTGAACATGGACCACATTTGGCCCGTTGGCTGGACTTTGGACTTGCCTGATTTAGAGTCTCTAATGAACCACCTGCATGCTTTTGGACCGTTGAAGGACATATTTTATAAAAATTATTAAATGCATGATAATTCTATGTAGCTTGCTGAGGATCATAGTAGCGAGACTAGACTGAGAATCTGAGCAAACAGACTCCTCAAATGTAAGCGTCACCACTAAGAACATTTTTTTTAGAATTAAAAACTCAGATTAAAAAATAAATAATTATAATATAATAATTGTATTTTTTTCATTTTAGAAAAAGATATCGCGGGTTGAAACGTGTCCTTCATTTCTGACTTCATATGATTTTCTTTGACTTGGATGAACGGCGCTTGTGGAATAGTGCAATAAGAATTTACTTACAACCAGCAGTTTGCTCAACAGTCTTGAAACCATAAATTTAGGAACTACAGCACGGCGTCCGGGTGTAGAAACACCCCAAATAATAGCACAGTCATGTACAGTATTATGAGACAAGCTGTAGACATTTCCTCTTTGTGTGTTTTGACGGTGGAGATGCAGAACGCAGACACACAACTCTGATCTTGAGATTGAAGGGTAAATCACGTGCGCATTTTAATGTATTACTGACTGATTGATTGATTGGCATGTCTGCTTCCAGAAACTCTTTTCATTTTCATCCTTTTCTGTCTATTCTAATTTCAGGTGCCGGGTGCCGGGGTAAATACTGTGGCCGCAGGAGGAAGTAAGACACTAACAGACAGGAAGTGACCTCATCGCAACAGTGGTGCTACTACATATCCTACCTACCAGTAGAGCTGAAGCTTCAGCACTGCCCATCCCAATTATATACTAGATATATATGTATAAAAGTGTCTCTTCTCCAAAGAGCAAACATTCTCATCCTGTTAGGTTTGTTTCCTCAGACTAAACGTCCGATCAAGCGTGTCAATCACACCTCCACCAAAGAAAAGAAAAGGCTGTTTTTTTTTCCTGTATGATAAGAAAAGACCAAAGTTGGAGTAGCGATGTGTCAGGTATCATTTGCTCCTGTACCCACGTTCAGAAGTTGAAGGTCCAAACTACCTGGCTAAGAACCACTGAAATGTAAAGATGTCTTTTTTAATTGGTGTGCGCGAGTGTTTGTGTTTATGTGTGCGATCCATTTATGTGCTAATGCAGATTCAAATTATGAAATTAGAGAGATTGAAGATATTTGTCGTAGGATGTTTATTAGCTCACTCACTTCTAAGTCTGGGAGTCTGACAGCGGATATTTTTTGTTGGGGGGGGGAAATAAGACCTTGAAGGGGTTTTTACGGCATCGAGTTGGACTGACCCGACCTTTGACGACCAGTCGGTGTTCACCTCAAGCATCCTCGCCTGCGGGTGTGAACTCTGGCCCGTTCCGGTAAATGCACTGTTTTATAGCAAAACGCCATCGAAGTGTAAAATAGTCATTTTAAACGAATGCATCTGTTGTTGTGCCTTCCATCCCGGCTCACTGCTGAGGAACACGTTATGTTATCAATGTGAGTTGATGCATTCAAATGTCATCAGAGGAGCCTGGATTATTGTGTTTTTGTTTCTATGTACCTCCTTTTTACACTGTTGAAAAAAAACTGTTCACGTTGACTAGTCTTTTTAAATTGTGCTGAAAAAAGGCGTCAAAATAAAAAAAAACAAATTAAAAACGCTTCTATTTAGTTTAGTTTGCTTTACAAACACAATTAGACATTTCCCCGTGTGTGTCACCGGTTCCAAAGCCTATTTGACTAATGTAAGCCCTTGTTTTCCGAGCTGTCCCTTTAAGTGTGCCGAGTTCCGATGCTGTTTGCGATGTTATTCTGATAAAACCGTGTCTGCATCTCGTATTGCACTGGAGCTCGCGGTGCTCGTGGCTCGACACGCGTCGGGACATGTGTGTGCGATTGTGGCCCGCGGAAAAAATGATGCACTTTTGTGTACTTTTTGAAAACGCTTTTCAAGTAAAAACAATGACCAAAGTAACTTTGTTCCAGTTCAGTGATTGTTATTTTGAAAACACAAGGGGCGTGAAAATATACATCCATCCTTTACTCGCAAGGGGAGGTCAAAAGGTCATTTCCCCTGAAGCCAAAACAAATTGCTTAAGTGAAAACACAGGCTTATGTAGAAATGAGCCAGTTTTTTTTTTTTAACAGACACACCCTTTTCTGTCTCAGCTTGTAAGAGCAAGAGCTGACGCCAAAATAACTCAAAACAAAGCACAAAAGCTGCACCTCGCCCTGAGGGCGTTTGAGTTAAAACGACGAAAAACTTTGGCCCGGTTTTCCTCCTTCAAGGCCGTAGCACTGGCCCAGCTCTTACACTTTCACAATCATTCTGCCCCGAATTCCCCTATTTGTGACTAAAACACAACCGCCGGCCACAGCAGGCCACTGGAGGGAGCCTTTAAAGAAAAAAAAAAAAACAAAAAAAAAAACACGCCCATTTGCTCATCTCGCGCTCTTCCTGATGGAGAGAAAAAAAAAAAAAGACGTGAAAAAAAAAAAAGTGCTTTACTCAGTGTAACTGTATCTGCATCATGCAGGGAGTAACAGGACCAGGAAGGTGGAGCGTCATTTCTCTGCTGGGATAGGTCTGTTTCCTGGCAGCCTCAGAGGGGACGCTGCCAGCTGGTGTCATTGGGTCAGAGGTTTTCTCGCTCCCCCTCAACCCACACGTTGGGAGACGCTCGAGAAGCATGTGAGTGTGAGGAGAGAGAGAAAGAGACAGATATTAAAACCTCCTTTCAGCAGCCGGAGCGGGATACTTACATGACCGGCACGCGTGCATGTGCGGCTGCAGGCAGCTCTCCATCCGCCGCCCCACGGAGCAGCATGTCCAGACGGGACCAGAGGTTTCGGAGAGGAATGAAGGGACGGTAAGACACATGTCCGGGACGTGCGTTCTGTAAAAGACGAGGGGTGGTTGGGAGGTGGCTGCGCAACGGAAAGAAGCGGCAATAAAGGAGCGTATGGCACAATTTTTGTGTACTTCCTCAAACTTAAATCTACCGGAACACACAGACCGACACACACACAGATCAGCTGCTAGTTTGTAAACAGGTTGTGAATTTCTAACCCTGTTTTGTGTGACGTTAAATCGGAACAGCATTTCCTTGAGGACAACTCATTTTCTGACCTTGGAAAGGAAGTTCTGGGCTGACAGAAGGGACGGGGTGCAGGGGGAGGATTGGAGAACGTGTCGGTCTATTCTTTACGTTTGACCCCGGGTTCACGTCTGGACGGAAGCAGGTGTTTGAACCGACGTGAAAACTCAACCACCCGTGTTGATGTCAGGTGGAGAAGCAGAGCTGGACGGCAACAGGAGAAGCGAAGGTGGGGAGGGGCGACGTAAAGGCAGTTTGAGTAGAGCTGTAAATAAACCAAAAACTGCAGCCATGAGAGGATCAAGCTTTATTAACTTTATTTACGTCCTGATTAACACCACTTACGGTTGTCCTATTCTACATTCTGAACTTTCTGAAATAATAATCTAGGACCTATAGGGTCTATTATTATAATACGACTTTGCTGTTGACGTCAAAATCTGACAGACTATTTAATTTTTCATTTGCAAACTCCCTTGAGATAATTCACCTGATTGGTTTGCACATAGTGGAAAAGAAAATTCAGGAGGAAATCAGCAGCTCATCCACATGAGCTATTATCGTGTAAAAATAGAGGTGAAGTGAAAGAGTTCAAAATAATCTGAAATGAACCAAAAAATTATCATCATCAAGAGGTCAGTTCCTCTTTGGATGACCCAATGAGAGGTTTATTGTGGGTGACGTCACGGAACTGGAGGCAGCAGAGATGAAGGCATCCAGGTTTTCTTTGGGAACGTGGAGCACGGAGAGGATGGGGAATGAGTCCGTAAGATGGACGGCACGTGTTCGAAGTTGCGGAGATAAAGTCAGACCGAGACGGTTCGGACGTGTAGCTCTGGGTAGAAAGATGCTGAGGTTGGAACTGCCGGAGAAGAGATTTATGGACGATGTGAAAAAGGACATGGCGTTTGCTGGTGTGACAGAAAAGGATACAGGGATTGGATGGAGGAAGATGATCGGCCGAGGCGACCCCTTGAAGAAGATCGATTGGTCCATTACCCGTTTGTAAAAACAACGAAATAAAAATCGGTTTGCGTTTTCTAACAAACTTCACAAAAGTAAAACTCGAACGGTTTCTTCGTGCATTTCTTGCGTGGAGGGATGTGTGAGCTCCAGAAAGTAGAGCGGCTTCAATCCCCATTGTACAAAACCCCGGTATTTAGTATTTAGGCTGGGTTTGGAGGAAGCGTGAGGCCATACTCTGTCCAGGAAGTCGCCTCCCACTCCTGCCGCAGTGCTGGGGTGATAAGGAAGCACATTTTTGGTGCACATCAGTATTGTTCTACATCCAGTCTCAGCCAGGATGTCACTTTTTATTCCTTTTATGAAAAAGAGGACAAAAAAAAAAGACCAAAAAAAATGATAAAAAGAGCGGCGGAACAGGGGAGTGAAGGCTGACTAATTGTGAGTGTGATAAAAAGAGATGTGAAGCACAATTTCGCACAAATTTAGAATAAAGATCAAAGAGGTTTTCGGGCATGAAAAACAGGAAGCATCCAACTCTTTGTTCGAAATGTATTTTCAAACAAAGAGTTTATGACTTCCGGCTCCCATTTTCTATTTTTCATATCCACTCCTTTTCGACTGACTTTCATCTTAATTTTTTTTCAAAATCAAAACTCCATTCCCGCTGCTGCCGTTGTTCGAGCGGAGCCGAGGGAGGAGGGATCCACATCCCGTCATCTCTCACCCGGCTGGAATTTGTTTGTCCTGCGATTTCTGATGTCTTGTAAACTGAAACTGTCGCTTCCCGGAGAAGCATGGCGTAAAACAATATCTATAACATAAATAACATATTAGTTATTTGGATGACACAAGCATTAGTATCTTTAGAGCCTTGTGACTGAAGAGACTTCATGAGAAGCCCATGTGTATAAAACTATTTTTAATTTGGCACCTAAGTGACACCAAGTGGGCGTAGAATGAACAATGAGGAAAATGTGCTCCCTATTAGAGTGCCATCTAGTTATAATTCCAGATGTGAGGACTGAAGATACTGTATTTGCTGTGATGAAAACCGTGCGTAACGTCCCGCCGTTCCCCCCGCGCGTGACGGCTTTACGGCTTTTTCCAACGTCTCATGTGTCCATCGCCGGGTCGGGCTCACGTTACCCTGCTCAGACCCCAACACCTCCCCCCAGACAGACTGTCGACCGCTCTGAATATTCACCTCCGTTCCCCGGCTTGCTTTTCGTCTCCAGGTGCTGCGAGTGCGGCGGCATACTGTCCAACTGGTACTACGAGAAAGAGGGACAGCTTTACTGCAAGAAGCACTACTGGGCCCGCTATGGGGAACACTGTCATGGCTGCCAGGAGACCATACTGACGGGACTCATCATGGTAAATATATAAAATGCATCAAATACCCACACAAACTGAACTTGTGCACCTTTTTTTTTTTCCGACAAATGTTTCACCGCCTGTCCAACCTGCAATTCATGAATTCAAAGACTTCCTGCCTTTTGGTTTCATCCCCATATGAAAGTATCCTCTGGCTGCAGAGGATATCCTCTGAAAAAAACATCCTGATGTTACGCCGCAGTGTCTTCGTGCGAGAATGAACGTAGAGAAGTTTCGTCCCCGCCGACGGGCACCCTGATGAAAATGAAATCACCTTTTTCTCCGAAGGTCGCCGGGGAGCAGAAGTTCCACCCAGAGTGCTTCACCTGCGTGAGCTGTGAAATGTTTATCGGTGACGGGGAAACGTACACGCTGGTAGATCGCTCCAGCCTCTACTGGTACGCTTACAGGAAATGGAATATGTAACTCAGACCCGATGTCCCCTAAAGGGCCTCACGGGATTGTGTTTTGACTTGCAGCGGCCATTGTTTCCGTCGGGGCGCAGTATCGGCGGTCGGGGCGACATCTCCGCTCACCAAGAGCCCGCACATGGTGGCGCTGGTTTCGCTTCCGCCTCGAGCGGACGGCGAACGAGGCCTGACCGTCACGGCCGATCTCAGCCAAGAGTCCCGCCCTCTCGTCACAGTGACAGGGTGAATCCATGAAGGCGACTTCGATCGTCACGTCCAAACGGAAGTGAATCACGAGGCGGCTAACCAACAAATTCCTGTTTTTGTGTCACCGTCGCGATACCTCAGGTTAGACTCAGATGTCCTGAACCGTGACCCGCTGCCGTCGGTCCACACCGGTGATCGTATCCTTGAGGTCAACGGGATCCCTGTCCAGAACCTCTCTCCGGACGAGGTAGGGCGCATTGGAAAACGGGTCCAAAGAAACGCCGCCGAAGCTCACAGCCACGATCCGTCTTCTAGATAAACCACGTGATCCAGGACACGAGCAGACCCCTGCAGCTGACCATCGAACACAACCCGCAGTCTCCGAACCCGTCCGCGCACCAAACCGGCATCCAGAACACCATCGACCGCTCCGACTCCCGTGTCCGTGAAACACTTACCTCAACGCACAAACTCCCCAGTCTGGAGGAGGAGCCGGGTTCAGGAGAGGACGCGGAGGATTCTGGCAGGACCTTCACACCGCCGCAGCACCAGGGAACCAGGGGAATGCGATCCCGGCACATCCTGTAAGTCCGAATCTTCGCCAGCGTCGTCCGAAGGCCGCCCTCTCCTTCCCGAGCCGAATTTCCATCTTCTTCCCAGGCGCAGCTGCAGTATCGACAAATGCGGCAAGTCGAGCGGAGCGCTGCCGCTCCCGTCTCCGAAGAGAGACATGGTTCGCTCGGAGTCTCTGCGAGTAGATCCCGGGGATCGGACCCATCGCATCTTCAGGCCTTCGGACCTGATCCAAGGAGAGGTGCTGGGCAGGGGGTGCTTCGGACAGGCGGTGAAGGTACTACGCTTACTCCGGGTACTGCGCTTGTTTCCTATTCCAAAAACTCGAGCTTAACCGTCATCGTCTCGAAAAGGTGACGCATCAGGAGACGGGGGAGGTGATGGTGATGAAAGAGTTGATAAGTTACGATGAAGAGACACAGAAGACTTTCCTCAAAGAGGTAAGGGGGCGGCGCCAGGAGCACTGAAGACCACGGACGAAAATATAAGCTTCAACGTTCTTCGTTCCGCACACGCGACTTTTTTTTTTCCTATTTTACCTCCAGGTGAAGGTGATGCGCTGCCTGGATCACCCCAACGTTCTGAAGTTCATCGGGTTGTTTTACAAGGACAGACGAATTCACTTCATCTCTGAATACATCGAGGGAGGTACGCTGCGGGAGAGCATCGTGAAAATGGTAAGGAGAGATTCGGGCGACGTGTCTTCGCGTTCACACATGCAGACAAACAGACGTGACGTGGTGATCACGGCCTTTTTCTTTTTGTCGTAGGAAAAGGATTTTTCCTGGAGCACAAGGGTGGGTTACGCCAAAGACATCGCCGCTGGAATGGTGAGTCTTTCCGCTCTGCAAAAATGACAAGCCAAAAATCAATTTTCAATCCGGTTCCATCCCGTCAAACCCGATTACATCTCTCTTTCCAAGGCGTATCTCCACTCCATGAACGTAATCCATCGAGATCTGAACTCACATAACTGCCTGGTCAAAGAGGTAAGGGATTCCCCTTATCCGGTTTATCTTGTATTACTACATAAGATAAGATAGACTTGATCGATTCCACGACGGGGAAATTCAATTGTCCCTGCAGCATATCAGGGTAGATATCGTGTATGTGCAACCAATTATTTCTTTACTTTCCAATACTTAACCCAAAAGGAAATTCAAATATGCTCACGGGTTCTATTATTGCCCTCGGTTTCCATGTCCTCTTTCCTCCTGTGCAGAATCAGTCTGTGGTGGTGGCAGATTTTGGCCTCGCCAGGTTGGTGATGGAGGAGAAGAGCCAGAGCGGCACGGCGACTCCGAAACAGCCGGCGAACAGGACGCTGTCGGAGCTCCGCAAGGCCGTCAGGAGAAAGCGGTACACGGTGGTGGGGAACCCCTACTGGATGGCCCCGGAGATGATCCGGGGTGAGAGCGCACGTCTCCGTTACCCTCCAAGTCACATCTGGATGATTTGAACTACTACCTGATCTCCAGGAAAAACACCCTGACATCATAACAAACCTGATAAAACCTCGGTAGATCCACAATAATACCTCAAAGAGTGAGCGTATTTCTATATTTGTTATATTTCTTTGAGCAGGGAAAAGCTATGATGAACAAGTGGACGTCTTCTCCTTCGGCATCATGGTCTGTGAGGTAAACTCTAAACTTTTGGAAAAATATATGAAACCAAAGAAATTTAGGAGGTTTGATGTGAATTATTCCTGACGCTGAATATAACGCACAAAGAAATGTGTTTGCCGTCTTTTTTTAAAATGAAATTCTGATTTGATGTGAACATAATTAGATGTTAAATTGACCTAAGGGAAATTAATCTGCATTTTTGGAAAAAAAAATACAATTTTATCACTTGTCAAGAGGAAATATTAAATGCTAAATGACAATAAACAGAAGTGAAAAGATAGTGTCATTTGTCACCATTACTAGCTGACAGTACAGACGAACTGATCAAGTCTGATGATAGCGACAAAAAAAAAAAAAAAAAAATGTCTGTTATGACGAGAAAACTGATTGAGTAATTTTGGGAATCTCTCTGGTCGTGTCTTTAGATAATAGGGAGAGTGAGCGCCGACCCCGACGACCTTCCCCGGACAGATGATTTTGGGCTGAACGTGGCTGGTTTCATTCAGCAGTACCATCCTCCGCAGTGCCCCACCGCCTTCCTGCCTCTGGCTGCCCTCTGCTGCGACATGGACGCCGACAAACGGTATGATTTTGATAAATCTGTACGGTTTCCCGTAAAAAGCTTCGCCCTCGGCTTGGCTCCTCCGCTGCCTGACGGTCATTTGGCCCCAGAGGAGACACACTTAGGGAAACAATGTGTTGTGCCCTTAATAGCCGGGGTTTCAGAGCCCTAGAATTTGCAAACCGGCCTCGCGACTCCCAAAGGGGCTTCCGTTATGGCTGTAACTCCTCGACTTCATCTTCGCAGGCCTTCGTTTTCCAAGCTGGAGGAGTGGCTGGAGAACTTACTGATGCACCTGGA
This sequence comes from Fistularia commersonii, assembly GCF_037954325.1. Classification (NCBI taxonomy): domain Eukaryota; kingdom Metazoa; phylum Chordata; class Actinopteri; order Syngnathiformes; family Fistulariidae; genus Fistularia; species Fistularia commersonii. The sequence continues at coordinate 6,148,844 of NC_141312.1, forward strand.
CATCGGCCTGCCCCTGCTCTCCGAGTTAGAGCAGATCTGCAGGACGTTCTGGCAAACCCACGGCGACCAACCGTCTCCTCACTATGAGAAGAGGAATTGTCGCTCTCAGGAACAAGAGCAGTCCCCGCAGCTGCGTTCCAGCTGCGAGCGGCCGGCGGACAACGGGAACTTACTTACTAAAAGCCAAGTCGAAAATAGCTCAGCTGACAATCGTCTGAAGCTCACACGTGAACACCACGACACAAGGATTCCACCTGACCAATCCCGCACAGAATGTGAAGACCGCGGACAGGAAAACCGCCACGGCGGCTCGAGCGGGGACCCCAGGGGCCGTGCGGGCTCGCCGGGTGGACAGGCCGACGCTCAGCAGCAGCTCTCTCAGTTACCGGAGCTGAACATCTCGCCTCCGAGTCGACCCGTCGGGCCCCAAAGGATCGGGAAGGTGCTGTGGAACAGAACGGTGGAGGACAGCTCTTTTTTATGACCCAACTTTCCCCTGGACTGGATCACATGAACAACCTGTAAAGACTGTGAAAAAATACATTTCCATTCGATTAAAACTGCCTACAAGATCAGCCCATCATTGCTGGGATCCAACCCTTGAACAGACTGAGCCAGAGCCAAGCTAACATAACATATCAGTTGATTTTTATATAAAATCATACCTCTTCAAATTCACAAAGTTTTCAATGCACTTTCCTGGATAGATTATGGAAGACCAAGTACGCGCTGAGTTTTTTTGGAATTGTTTCAAACAGACGTGTCACGTGAAACGGTTTATTTCTGTCTGCAAACATAAACATTAGCATTCATACGCTCTGCGAGACCGAGGCTACTAACCCTGACCTTTAGCCCTGACCCTAACCCTTATCCTTGCCCCAGTTCTAACCCCGACCTGGGCAACCTTTACCACTCAAAGAGCCATTTGGACCCGATTCCACACAGTAAAGAAAAAACTGGGAGCCACACAACGATTTTGAAATTTATAATGAATTAACACGGCATATAATGTTGTTTTTTTTTTGCCATTATGCTATGCATAAACAAAATGTCTTGCAATTAAAAAAAAAGAAAAAAAAAAAAAAAATCGATGAACAACTGCAGAGAAAACGAAATGACATTTCTGCAAATGACATTTAAGCAAAATACTCAATGTCTCTTCTTGTATTTATGAAAAAAAAAAGCCGAATTTAAATTATCCACCTACAGAAAATCAACAATGCCGTTGTCTCTGTGTCCTGTCGTCCTTTCACTTGCACGAACGCAGGGTTTTCTGGTGGATGCAAACTTTAAGACAAAACTCAACCCTTACTTTCTGGAAGCAGGTGAACGACTGCACATACACTATATGTCCAAAAGAATTTACTGTCTGCCTTGACTCGCATTAAGTGACATCCCATTCCTAATCCATAGGGTTCAATATGACGTCGGTCCAACCTTTGCAGCTACAGCAGCTTCAACTCTTCAGGGAAGGATGTCCACAAGGTTCAGGAGTGTGTTTATGGGAATTTTTGACCGTTCTTCCAGAAGCACATTTGCAAGGTCACACACTGATGTTGGACAAGAAGACCCGGCTCTCAGTCTCCGCTCTAATTCATCCCAAAGGTGTTCCGTCGGGTTGACTTCAGGAATCTGTGCAGGCCGGTCAAATTCATCCACACCAGATTCTGTCATCCGTGTCTTTAAGGATCTTGCTTTGCGTGCTGGTGCACAGTCATGCTGGAGAAGGAAAGGGCTGTTCGTTCACTTTTAGAGTCACAATCTACAACAAGCTCAGAAAACACACAACTCGAGCGTCCACGCACACGGACGCACACAGATTAAACTATTCTAGCAAGATTTACCTATTTTCCCTCCAAGGTAGTAATAAATAAATACATATTAGAATGAATGAATGAATGAATGAATGAATGAATGAAACGTAAGTCCACGTGCATCAACTCAAAAACACGCAAGTGAAACTCTTACACAAGGATACGCCGGTCTTCCCATCAATGCAGTAAAAACATACAAACAAACAAATGAATAAAATCAGGAACAGAGGGAGTGTATTGACACACACACACACACACACACACACACCGATAACACTATTCTACCAGGATTCACCTGTCTTCCCATCGCTGATGAAAAAAAACAACGAACAAAAAATAAAGCTCAACAGGAAAAGAGGGAGTGCATCCACAAACACACAAACACACACACACACACACACACACACACACACACACACACACACACACACACAGATCATACTATTCTACCAAAATTCACCTGTCTTCCCATCAGTATTAAAAAATACTAACAAATAAATAAATACATGAAAATCCGACAGGAACAGAGGGAGCACATCGACACACAGACTTACTTACTTACACACACACACACACACACACACACACACACACACACACACACACACACACACACACACACACACACACACACACACACACACACAAAACTATTCTACCTTTCTACCTAGATTCACCTGTCCACCAATCAATGTTGAAATAAATAAAAAAATAGTCCGTGCTCGAGACACACACACACACACACACACACACAGACACACACACACACGAACAAACATGCACGACACACACGCACGCGCACGCACCGTTTGCACGGTCAGCCGGTGTTGTAGTCTTTCCCGGACCTCCAGCATGGAGCGCATGTCCTCCCCCGTCCGCTTCCGCTCCACCGGCAAAGGTATGGAAACACGCGTGTTTTTTTCGTGCGTGGTTCAATTTATTCCCTTATCTACATCCGGTCACGACCGTCACCTGCCCCGCAGCGGGGAGAGACTTTAAAAAACAAAAACATCTCGATCGATCGTTGCGTTTCCACTGTTTTTTTTTTCGCCTCTCAGAGGTTGAAGCTCCTCTTCTGCGCATTTCGTGTTTTCTCCACCTGATAGTTCAAGATGATAAATTCCAAATTTTTTTATATTGATTTTGCATTTTATTTTGGAATTATCGCGCACACCGCAGCGACACATTCCCACTTTCTGCTCTCAGCTTTATAACAACAACATGTGTGTGTGTGTGTGTGTGTTTTGTGCCCTCATATGTCTCATAAAGCTGCAACCATCTCAGAAAAGGAGGTATGATAAGTTAGTCATTGAATTAAACGTTAGTGCCCCATAGTCTGTGTCTTTGTTTGGTTTTAGGCATAAATCTCCAACCCCCCCCCACCCTGTCCCTGCCAAAGCATTAGAAGCTGGGATTAAGCTGCAAAGCTTTGTGGATAATGAGAGGTGACAGGTGAAGGGATGGCGGATGAACTGTGAGAGCTCGGCAGACGGCGTGGAAGGAGGACGTGTGTCTCCGTTCCCAGAGACCTGAAGGGCCGCAGACACACAACCTTGAGAGAAATCTGAATTATAATGCCGTTTGTATGTGTGTGTGTGTGTGTGTGAGTTCTGCAGGCCCACGTAAGACGCACTTCAGCAACCCGCGCTTAAAAAAAAAGTCATCAGGTTCATGTAATTCTGTGTTTCCCAACAAGCCGCTCCGCACCGTGAGCGCGACAGATGGAGGGAGACGTCCGTAATGGTGTAATGGGATCACAGCTCGGGGTTAACGGGGAGAGAATAAGTAAATCCGTCCGCCACAACAGAAACATGGTGTGATTTACCCGGACAGAAAGGCCTGGGTTGGGACCGGCATCAGCTAAACATTCATTCATTAGTTATCTATTCCAATTATCCTGCGCTCAGGGACCTGTCGCTGGTCACAGGGCCACATTTTTATTCAATATTCATTCACACGTCACATAAAGACATGTAATTATTCATCCTCCCAGTCATACACTATATCGAGCGGTCAGCCTTTCATTCAGATGTCATAAATACATAGAATCATTATCTCCCACATTCACAAGTCATATAGAGTCATATTGTGCACAGTTGAATTCAAACAGTGGGTATGTCATGGTCTGCAATGACGCTACATGGTTTTGGACTGTGGGAGGAAAACAGAGAAGCCACAGGAAACCCTACGCAGGTCTGCAAACTCCATCAGGTCCCTTTGGTAGAATTGAACCGCGGACCTTGTTGCAGCGAGACGGAAGCTCTAACCGCCGCGCCGACTGTCGGCGCCGCTGAATATAAATGAAAGCAAATGTAAATCATTTATATGTAAGTTTTTATGTGAAAGTCTCAACGCCATAGCAGAGAATCGACATCCACTAGAGCAGTGTTTCCCAACCGCTGTGCCGCAGCACATCAGTGTGCCGTGAGAGATCATCAGGTCGGCTGTGGAAAAATGCCCACTTTTGCCTGATTTGTCTAAAAATGATTTATTCAACGTAAATAATGTGTCTTTGTACATCTGTATGTAGGCAGCGTGCCGTGACAGGCAGAACAATGAAATGCTCTTCCAACAGATGGCAACAGGTAGTGAATGAACCCGAGACAGCAGAGTCATTAGTGATGAGACAGCGGCAGTGATACGACGTGGATAAATATTTGAAAAGAAAAAGTACTCAATCAGTGCCTTTTGGTTCTGAAGAACATTGTGACCCAGATGAAGGTCCAAGTATGAATAGTGGTCAGAAGCAGACTCCGTCCACACTGACCGGCGTGCGGGTCAAAGCGGTCAAACGGTGCCGTTATTCCAAGCAAACTTTAACACCATCTCCAAAGTAAACACCTTTTACTTCAAGATAAGAACACGGATGATTAGACTATCAGCTTTATGTTCAACCAAACAGGGCCAGATTTCACACTGAGTCAGTAAATTGAGACTATAGTTTCATTCTACTTCATTAAAATGTTTTTGACATTACATTACATTACATTACAGTCATTTGGCAGACGCTTTTATCCAAAGCAACTTACAAAAAGTGCAATTCAGTCACCGAAAATCAGAAGCGACCATTCAACCAAGTAGCCATCTCAGAAACCATATACATACATACATTCATTTCATCGTCAATTTTTTTTTTTTGTTTTTTCGGAGTGGGATGGGGGCTAAGTGGCCTTAGTGACATATTTATTTGGTGCTGTGACGTGGGATTTTTCTAATGTAAAAATAAGCGCCTTAGTTCAAAAAGGGTTGGGAAACACTGATCTAGAGAAATACGTAGCATGTTTTATTTAGTGGTAGTTTCCTGTTTGCCTCTCATTTGTCGAGTAGTTATTGTCAAGCGGTTGGGAAATCTGCAAAAGAGACTTTTAACGGCTTGCCGTTGAACCCTCGTGGACGTGCCGCTTCCTCCTCAGCTGTCCAGCCTGGCCATCAGGGAGCAGGAGGACACGCGGCTGCCTTACGCCATGAGGGACATGCCTCCCTCCTCCCAGGACGCCACGGCGGCCAACGGGAGACACCCCTGTCTCCCCGGGACGCCGCCTCCGACCCGTCCCGCCGGCCGCTATCCCGGCGGCTCCCAGACCGTTCCCCACAAGCCGGCTCCCGCAGGGCCGGACTCTGTCTTCCAGCCCCTGCCTCTGAGGAGGCAGCTCCTGTCTCAAGGTTCCTTCGACGCCCCGCTCAGTCCCTCCTCCCGTCCACGGAGCCCCTGGGGACACTTCGACCCCTACGACTCTCCGGAGGTGAAAAGCCAATTGTAGTAACAAAAACGCTGCAGCTGAGCTCCTTTAAATCAGCACTCCCCAGCCTTTTTTTTTGTGCCGGGGACCAGTTTTATCCTTGAAATTTTTTCCGCGGACCACTTAGAGGTGCGGGGGGGGTCAAATAATAAGAATTTTATCACTTTACTGTGTTTAATCTGAATACAATTACAGTCGTTTTGCTCTATATTATAGTGCGATGAAGCTGTGACTTAGGATTTTTTATATTTTCTTTTAAATGCAGCTTTCTTTTTGCTGGCGGTCTGCGACGTTTGTGCGGTCTCATCATTTGCTTGTTTCATCCCAAAAAAGGCTCACCGGCGACTTTTGTTTCTGACTCATTTTTCTCAAGGGCTAACTTGTGGTAGCTGATGTGTGAAATGGCGCGACAGAGCGGCAATAAGGCAAAGACGGAAAATAAGATCTTGAAGGTCTACTGAAAAAAAACGATAATTTGTACCAAGAAAGATTTTCGGGTTAGGGACCCCTGCTTTAGATGACCGTATTAAGCTGATTATGTGAAAAACGCTGCACCATAGATGTTACACTTGCGGTTTTTGTTACGCAGGATCAGGATAAGGAATACGTGGGTTTCGCCACGTTGCCCAACCAGGTGCATCGAAAAACCGTCAAGAGAGGCTTCACGTTCACGCTGATGGTGGCCGGTGAGAAAGGCGGCGAAATGATATGTTACGGGTCAGAACCAAGATGACTCTCTGTGGCCGGTGACTCACTATTTCTCTGTTTGCAGGAGAATCTGGACTTGGTAAATCAACGTTGATCAACAGCCTGTTCCTGACAGACCTCTACAAAGACCGAAAGGTTCCTACTGCAGAAGGTGAGATGCTAAAGGAACCGGTTTAAACCGGGCTGCTGCCAATACGTGATATCCGACGCCATTCGGTCATGTCCGTGTCGCCTCAGAGCGGATCAATCAGACGATCGGAATAGTGAAACACACGCTCGGCATCGAGGAGAAGGGGATCAAGCTGAGGCTGACCGTCATCGACACGCCGGGGTTCGGCGACGCCGTCAACAACAACGACAGGTGAGCGGGTCGAGGAACATCAACTCTGAAAAGTGGCAACGAGTGGAGAAATGTAGACCAGGTGGCAAATGTCAGCTTCCTGCCATCGGGGTTTGAATCAGTCTTGTGTGTGTGTGTGTGTGTGTGTGTGTGTTAGCTGGAGACTAATAGAGGACTACATCGACCAGCAGTTTGAGCAGTACTTCAGAGACGAGAGCGGGTTGAACAGGAAGAACATCCAGGATAACCGAGTCCACTGCTGCCTCTACTTCATCTCGCCCTTTGGCCACGGGTATGAAGATCTTCTAACGCGTCTGCACGGCGTCCCTTTCTAACAAGTTCTAAAATAAACAGCGACGCTTTTGTGTTTCTCACCTGCCAGTCTCCGTCCCCTGGACGTGGAATGCATGAGGGCCCTGCATGAGAAGGTCAACATCATTCCTCTCCTGGCCAAAGCTGACAGCCTGACGCCGTCCGAGGTCTGCAGGAAGAAGATGAAGGCATGGAGTGATTCTCACACACTCTCTGCGCACACACACACACACACACCTCAACAGCTACTTTACCAGCAATCACATCTATCTCAATCAAATTATAAGAAGTGCAACATACAAAAAATAAGCCAAAAGATGTCAACTATGAGATGAGCTGAGATGAGAACAACTTTATTAATCCCGAAGGAAATTGTTGTGCCAGAGTTTCACATAAAAAAACGTAACAGTAATAGATGATAGTAGAAAGGAGAAAGAATAAGAAATACAATGAAATATGAATTGTCCTAACTGTTAGCAGTAACTACAAAGATTGAAGATTCCCTGCGGCTGAGGGAAGAGGAATTAAAAAGTCTGATAGCCTCAATAATGGGTTCAAATTATACACACACACACATACATATATTTATAAATTGTGTATGTATGTATGTATGTATGCGTAGGCATGTATCCTGTATATATTTTTATATGAATGTATGTCTATATATACTGTATATAAGTATGTATGTATGTGTATACACTATGTATATGATATAATATTATCTATGCCATTATATTATAATTATAACAATAATACAGTTTTTTTAGATTTATATGGTTGGAATGTGGTTAAATTCCCAGATTCCACAATGTGTGTAACAAAAAAACCCTGGCCTGGAAATTTAAGCAATGATAATAAAACTTAATAATAATAATAATAATCAAATATAGAACAAAATCTAAAATGACTAAAAAAAGAATTCAAACCTCTGCAATGAAGGGCTTCAATCAATGGCCATTTGGACATCATTAAGTACTTATTCTGCGTTCGGATTAAATTCCCAGTGGAAAGTCAGCCCTTACTTACGTGTTCCGTGTCCACGGCCTCCAGATCCGAGAGGAGATCAGGGAGTTCGGGATTAACATCTACCAGTTTCCCGAGTGCGACTCCGACGAGGACGAAGAATTCAAGCTCCAGGATCGGGTTCTCAAGGTTTCCCGCTTTCGCTTCGGCCCACGTCTCTCTCGCGGCGAAAACCTCGCTGTTCACCCGGTGTCTCCGTCTCCCCGCAGGACAGCATCCCCTTCGCTGTGATTGGAAGCAACATCCAGGTGGAGAGCAAAGGTCGCAAGTTTAAGGGTCGTACCTACCCGTGGGGTGTGGTTGAAGGTACTGCACACACACACACACACACACCACATTTACTTAAACACACCACATCAGCCGATAATAGTGTTCTGACTACAATGGCAATCATAATGGCATCTCAGTTTGTCTCCTCCCTTCTGGGAATTATGTACAGAATGAAACCTACGGATATTTTTCACATGTAAATGCGGACGTAAAATAATCCCGACATTTCTGTACGTGTGCTTTAATTACGCGTCCAGTGGAGAGCCCCTGTCACTCGGATTTCTTGCTGCTGAGGGACATGCTGGTGAGGACACACATGCAGGACCTGAAGGACGTGACGAGGGAGACGCACTATGAGAATTACCGGGCGCAGTGCATCCAGAACATGACGCGTATGGTGGTGCAGGAAAGAAAACGCAGGTAAACTCGCCTGCGGGGCCCACGGTGCCA